>NW_010292162.1:98020-112639 GCF_000700745.2 Antrostomus carolinensis
CTGCTCCAGATTGGATTATTAGGACTACACCACTAAATGGTCAGCACTGTGTCTGACTCACTAGTCTTAATGTTGGGCTATAAATATCAGATGATGATTTATTACTTGGCAGTTTCAATACCGCAATGGCAAATTCTCTTTAATCTGTTTAATTTGAGATGAACAGCAAACAGTTTTGAAAGCTGAGAATTTCTTGAGGTTCTCTGTTCAAATAATGGCTAAGCCTTGGGCATGCACAATGTGGAATTTCACCCCCTTCATCAACTGATTTCAATGTGCCTACTTTCTAGAGATCCAATGGGTTTTTCATTGCCCATACTGATCTAGTCCTGCGTATCTTTGTGAACTAACTGCTAACTGTGGACAACAAAGGTAAATGGGCTAAAGCTGTGGTTTTGAGAATGCTGAATGATTTTTACAACTAAACTGAACAACGTTTGAAAGAGTAGTCATTACCCTCACATGTTACCTGGGTTATCACTGTTTAAGATTCATGCTTCATCTGGACTTCAGATGAGAGTTTATGATCCACACAGTGCCAGAAATCATACTATCTAATTATTCAAAAGTAGATGTTTGCTCACCAGACTATACAAGCTATTGCTTTCATTTCTTCCAAAATGCTAATTATGTTTCTTCTAAACCACATCAGACAACTGGGTCTCACCCCTTTCTGGGGAATGTTGCTGCCTAGGCAGGTAGCTTGTGCAAGGTAGGTTTGCTTGTGCAAATCAGACCTAGATCAAGAATGCGCATCCTTTCAGAAAGCATTAAAATAGGAAATGGACTTAAATCTTGCTGAAACAAAGACTCAAATGTGCAAACTTGACAGAAGCATTTATTTAGATGAAGAAACTCGACTGTAGTAAAAGATACCTCAAGAGACTAAAAAAAATTAAAAACCACCTTAATTTCAAGATATCATTTAGTTAGATTCAGTTTGGTTGGTTCCTTATGGTATTTTATTTCAGAAAAAATTCAAATTTGGCTTGACAAACTATTAGACATTCACAGAAGAAAAAAGCACAATAGGGAGGTTGAGAAACTGATTAAAGACGACAGACTAAAGAATGTTAGAACATCTGTCTAAATCCTAAAAGACAGGAAGACAAGGACAGAAATATTTTCTGATTGTGATATTCAGGAACCTGAACTAGGAACAGAGAAGTAATTCAGAAAAAGAAAAGCTTCTGATACAACTATACATGAGGGTTAACTACTTGAGGCAAATGGAGGAAACGAGACTAAAAATAGTATTAGAAGACGTGTGGTAGGATCCTGTGTCCAGATGTCTTTTCCATCACTCAGAACTATGATGAAGACCCTTAGTAATCTGTAATTTAGAGACTTCACCTTGTTTGCACAGATTCACGCTCCACGCTCCAGGATATCATACAAAAACAAACAGGTTTCTAACCTCACTGCTCTGCAAGTTATATCCAGTTCCTGGCTTTAAGGCTAGCAGATGTCATCAGAGCCTCCTCGAACCTGCACAACACTCTGAAGTGCTTCTGAAAGGTGTCGACTATCCTGTCCATCCTGGAAAGTGTTAAATTTCAGGGAAATATTACTTAACTGCTTTCAGGATCGAAGGACAGAAAAAAACACTCTTAAAATCCAGCAGACAGGAGACACTGTGGGATAAATCAGATGCAAAATCACCTGCTGAAGAATAACATGCCTAATCTTTGCACTCTTTTCAAGGAAGGCATTTAACTGCATGCAAGATCATCAGCTGGTTTAAGTTATTTTAAGTACTTTGATCTCAAGGTAGCAAGATCTAGCCCTATAAATTCGTGTCACATACTTCAGCCTGAAGTTCTGTACTAAACCAAGTATAGAGCACAGAGCATTTGCACTGGGCTCTTTGTTACTGTAAAACTAAACTGTGCTTTCTTTCAGGGTATTGTTTTGATCCTAAATTTCTCAGCTGAGATATTCTGATGGCATATCTGTTGGCTTCAGGCACAACAGCACTCTTTTAAGGAGTATTATTATACCCTAAAATGGACAATCAAGGAATAGAAAACCTCAAAATGCATTCCTGGTGTATTCAAGGCATTTTCTCCCTAAAAGCAAAGACAAAATTGCCCCAAGAAATATTGGTTTGAGAGAGAAAGGGAGGGAAAACAAACCAAAGCAATTATTTTCCTCCTTTAAAAGAACAGCAACCGCTTAGGCTTTTCCTCATGAATCATAAAACAAGGGAAAGTGGCAGCAGGGAGAAACAGAAACTGGATTTTTATTGTTAGTGACTTTCAGATCTATTTCCACTGACAAATAGCTACACTATCTGCCTTGCACTTGTTGTATGCAATGAGAGATGAGAGAGGGTCTCTTAGAGCCTTTAAGGTTGCAGTAATTCATAACCTTACCTTAATTAACCTGGAATAATTTACTGTTGGAATAAACAAGGTTCTAGGTTTTCTTTTACTATCTTCCCTCCTTGGAGAAATGTGGGTTTTTTTCCTCCAGGTATACCCCATGTGCAAACACTGCTTCTCACAGTCAGAGCTCAGGATGCTACTAAAACTCTAATAACGTGGCAAATGTTTCAAAACAGTGTGGGGTTTAAATGGCACAGCTGTTCACCGTATTAGTTCCTCACTCTCTTTCTGCTTTCACTGGTAAGCAGGCAAGGGCTCAAGAGAAAGAGAGGTACAGAGAGGTGCCACATGGCACAGCAGAGCACGTGGAGGGGACACTAACATCACTGTCACTTAGCTGTGACCAGGTAAGTGTTCCCTTGTGGGGCATGAAGATTAACTCACAGGTGAACGTTTCCCTTAGGCTTGCAGGATTGTTTCAATAACTTACAGCGTAATGGCATTACCATTTTAAACAGCTTCCATTAAGTTATACGAGTTATCTGTTTTGAAGTAATTTGAAGGACCTTTCATTGTTAACTCCTCTTAATTAATTTTGGCTTTATGGCATTTTGGGGCCAAATTGCCTTAGCCTTCACATTTATCCTATCGCTACTTGGCATGACTGAGATACTACAGCTCTTAAGTGAATTTCTTGTCAGAAGGATCTAAATCACACAACTCACGAGAGTTACTTGAGGAGCATTGGTTTTACTCTCCATTTAGCTTGGCCTCTAAACTCTGGGTGCCAGCCTGATATGTGCAAATGACTTTCACAGAAGTAGGCATTGAGAGTGTGGGGTCAAAGTATCTACCTGCAGACTGCTCTTGGCCTGAAGCAAGAAGTATGTTCTGCTTCATGTGTTCAGTAAGGCAATTTTTCTTGGAAGCTTGTCTTTCTCATAGTTTTAGCTAGCACATATGAAGTTACCTCTTTTCATTCATGCTCTTTATGGTCTGACTATGTTGTTCCCATTTGGGGCCATTCAGCTTTGTGATATTTTTGTTTAAAAAGTCAATTTTGTTAAAACCTGTGAGAAATGCTGGTGAGCGGGAATTCATTGGAAAATCAGATCAATGAGTTTTCAGTTTAGGGCTGTTTTTTAAAAAACACATCTCCGAAATATATGTACACATCAAGTAGCTCCTGTGGAAAGTAACTAGAGAAAATATTGCTGACAAAGTTACTAGAAATTGTTCTGCTGTAATAAGTGCATTCAAAGGACACAGATTACTGGTAATATTTTTAACAGAAAGCTGGTAAAAGCACGTTACCCTTCAGTGATCTACAATGCAGTCCCTGATGATTGCTTATACAGAGCTACTGCAAACAGTTAAGCCTCAAACATCTTTATCTTGATCTCTCCAATGTTTAATTTCCCCTTATGGAACAGCACATTGGAAGGCTTTATACTCTAAGCAACTAAAATGCTTTTACCTTTTAATTTTGTCTAAACAGTGCTAAAATGATCAAAAATGTGCTGTAATTTACATTTCTCTGGTGAAATGGTAAAATCACATTCCCCCAATTACCTTTTTACCTCTTTGACGGTACCAAAGACAGCACCAAAGCTGTTCAGACAGTCACAGAGCTGCACTCAGTCTGTAGTTCTTCTAGCTAGTGTTCTGATTACCATTAGGAGAAACTCCTACAGGGGATGGGTTATTCTGGTCATGCACAAAGTCATTGATACAACTTGGCAAAAACACCTATCTTGTATAGATCCAAACAGCAATGCTGGTGGTACTGGGAAATCTCTCACCCCAGGTCTGGGAGGAAAATCTGAAGGAACTGAAATTCCTTTCCTTTACATCTCAAACTGTCATGTAAAGGCTGAGGTTGAGGAAGGATGAGGAATGATTATACTCTTCTCATATGCATTTCAGTTTAAATCATACTGTGTAATAAAGGACATGTAAAATGACATGTAATGCCTTATCCCTGTGTCAGTAGATTAAAAAATGGATTTAAACAGGGATAGAGAGGTTGGGAAACCTTTTCCTTCCTTCTTTTCTTTTTCTTTCTTCCCTCTCCCCGCAATGCTCTCTTTTCCTACCCCTTTCTCAAAAGCCCCCTCCCAGCTGTCTTCTGAGCCCATCTGCACAGAACAGAGGCTGCAGGAAATGTCACTGTCCCCCAGAGAAATGCTTAGCAAAGTGTGCCTGTGAGATAACAGTGGGACAACACCACAAGTCCAAAGTAACTCATCTCGGGATCAGATCCTATCAAGTTCAATTAGCATTAAGCAAAATCTGTACTTTTCATCCTGATTATTTAGGTTTCTTTGATTTTCTTTGCTCCCATGTCTCTTCCAAAACTGTATCTCTACAACAGAAGCCAAAGCCAGAACTTCGCAGCTGTGGAACTACCACTCGCTTCTCCCCACACCTGCTGAAGGCCCTCTGGCAGGGTTTGCTTATGCTCCTGTTGACAGAGGCTCATCTCTATCTAGCACCTCAAATGACAAATATAAAGCTTTGAAACCACTGATTTTTCTTAAAAATCAACTCTATATACAGGTTTAAATTGTTACTGTGCTGTTTTGTGGATGGAATGAGGCATTTACACTAAGACAATACAGGAATTTATAGGCTCTCCAAAAATGGAGCTGGAGATAAAAAGATAAAACACCTTGTGCAACAAAGGATGTAGAAAAACAGCTATGCAAGGCAGTGGGATGGGGATGAGGCATGATCTAGAGGTTTGCCTAGGCAGGAAGATGGAAGACACTGAAAATGCAGTATTTCTGTGAGCTAGGATCATCCGTGAAGAAAGTGAAGACATGTGGCAATGAGAAGTTGATGAGCATGGCTGACTGCCAGCAGATATTATGATCTCAGAATATTGATGTTTTGCACTAATAATTACAAAATCAGCAGCTGTACAATTACATATTTGGATAAATACAAGTGTAAGTACATCCTGTAACATGGCGAATGGAAATGAAGTATGATTAAAATGACAGCTCATATAGTAATACTGATGTCTAGAAAAGACAGACAAGTCGGGAGAATGATAACGTAATAAAGGGTAAAAGAATCTTGATATTCAAAAAGAAAAAACTAGTAATGAAAACATTCATGAGCAGTGAGAAAAATACATTAACTTTCCAGAGCTGTTGAGAGCAGATACAGATCAGACAGAAGACATTAAGAGAAAAGAAAATCTACTCATCTGTACTTATAAAGTGTTCTGGGGCAAAACAACAACAAAAAATCTTTCTCATATGCCCTGAAGAAGATCTACAACCAGGATAATCTTTTCTGATACTCTGTCTAGAGCAGAAAGATGCACTGAAGCTGTGGAGTGTCTAAACAGCCAAGAAGAAAGCAAGGGTTGGAATCTTGTCACCTGAATGTGCTAACAAAATAAATTTGTTACAGGTTCACACTCAGGTACTGAAATAAGCAAAATACAATAAGCAGGATAGTTGATTGAGAGAGATGTCTGAAATCAGAAAGCACTTATTAAAGGGAGGGAGCTTCAGGAAAGAATTGGGAAGTAGTACAGAAGAAAAGTGTTACTGGGATTAGATAAGCATTTGGCAAAAATCAGAGTAATAAAGCACATTTGACACAGTCATGTTCAAAGTCAGGCTGAGATGTCACAGGATGTGTTTTTTTATTGAATACCTGCATCAACATATATAATTTTAAAGTACTGTTTAAAATCTGTTGTGCCTAAGGGGCAGCACTGGTCAGGCACTTCTTGTTACTTCATGGAAACCCACTGCTTTTGGGATGGGGACAAAGCAGAAGCCCATTTCTGTGTGGAGCAGGCAGCCAGCCAGGGAAAAGGGTAAAATCCATGTCTCTTTCCCAACAATCTAAAGTTTCAAGGCACGTCAGAAGCACTGGAGTTAATACATGCTCCATCTGAGGGCTGAGTTTTTTGACGTGTACATAGATTATACCCACAGAGGGGTGCATCTGGTGCAATGACTGTAGTTCATGTACAGCAGACATTTGGGCTTTGTATAATCTGTTCACTGGAGGACAGGTCCAAGGACAGGCTAAAATAGATCTTTTCCTTAACCTGTGCTGTTTGTCTGCCTTGCCTGCAGCAGGACAGCTGTAGTGCAGCACTAGCTACATTCCCTGTGACTTTGCACGATATACTATCAGGCTCCTCTATAAAGATGCCTGGATTAATTTCTGTCTTACGCTGGTTATGCGAAACATACGGCTGCATATAAAGTACAGTGACACATGCTAGTGAGCAAGCCCAGGAATACCTGTGTCCTTCCCATCTGCATACAGGCGTGCATATGGACCCATGCCAAGAGGAGGTGTCAGCACAAGTTCCCTTCAACATAATGCTCCACAACTTCCACAACACCTAGAGCTCTATATAGGTGACTCCGGGCTTGCACTAAACTCAGGTCCCTGCCTCAGGTCTAAACATTTCCTCTAAACTTTGTTAATGGATAATCACCTGATGATTTCCCTGAACAGAGATCAGATATTGGTTCTCACTGCTTGGGTGGGGTCTCATCACAGCATACAACTGTGCAGCACAGCTGGGAATGGGAAATCCCCTGCACTAACTTCCTTCCCACTTTGCACTGAAACAGACTGAAACATTTCTCCTCTTCTCTGAACAGAGGAGAGGCAGGACACAATGCGAATCTGTTGCTGTTCTGTCTCTTCCTTGAATGGCAGGATACTAATCCCTCTCCTAGTAAATATTCCCGTGGCTTGATCCTGCAAGGCACTGAGTAATCCCTGCTCTGCTCCACAACACCACCATCGCTCATGGTCCAGCACGGGTCTAAGAATAAGAACTTACATCAGTGGACTCATTTTGTGAACAAAGTTCATGTAAAACCAGGCTTAGGTGCTCACGTGCTGCTAAGCAGCGTTCAGACCAAGATGCCGCTTTGCACTTCTGCCTAGAAACCTGCAGCACTGAAGCAGCACAAACTGCAAAGCAACTTCCCCATCCATGCTCAAGATTTATACAGCTTGCTTTCCTCTTCTTAAATCTCTCCAAGCAAATCTTTGTTCAAAGATGATTAACAGATGTTGTCATTAAAAAGTTGGTACTTGCCAACGAACAACACATGCGTCTGCTTGAGAAATAGGGCTGTTTCCACAGCTTTCCCCAAGAAGAGATACTTGTGCTAATTGGTAAGGCCTGCGAGAATATGACATTTTAAAGTACCCTCTACCATACATAATTGCCTAAGAGAACACTGGTTTCCTGAGAATGTATTTATCTTGCTCATATAAAATCATTTGGACAAACACACATGATACAGAATAGATAATTAAGCCCATTATGATTAAAGGAGTAAGTGGTAATCTTTTTCGATAACAATGAATTTGGCAAGCAAATACTTATTTGTAACCAAAGTAAGTGAAAACCCAGCACTAAACAATAAATAGCCACGTATCTTAACTGCAGACATAAAATAAAATCATTAACTGCTATGTAGAAATTATTCTTAAAGGCTAGAAGGTGACAAACAAAAGGACAGGATTTTACTATCCATGGCAAGATGACAGACAGCAATCCCCAACCAAAAAACAACTGTGGAAAAGAATATGCACAATGGCCCTGGCTGGAACATAGAAGCACGGAATCATTTCTGTGTTTACCTGCCCAGTACACACTGAAATCCAAAACCTAGGAGCCAGGCCTTCTGTTAGCCATTTGGAAAAGCAAACTGGGGAGACAGCAATGTACCCTGTCCAGGGGAATCTTTTAATAGTTATGACAGAAATGTTTTGAAAATGGTAACCTAGATATTGAGGGAACTCTTGGCAATTTATTGTTAATGAAAAGGTATTTTTTTTTCTGGGAGGTGAAAAAGACTGAGTGTTAAACAGGTTCACAGAAACTATTTAAAAGCAATATGAGTCTTGCAATGCTCAGAGCAGGTCTCTCAACACATAAATTGTAAATATAATTTTCATATAGGTTTTGAATAAAGAACACGTGTAGTACATTTTTACTACATTCTAAGTTCAGCATTTTAGAGTTTGACATTTTCCTCCTTTCTCTTTTCCATGGACCTGTGTTAAAAGCATGACTGCTCTGCAAGAAAGTCTCTTTTGAAAGGCTTTTATTCCCTTTATACTCTTCCTGTTCTACCATATGACTGCCCACTACAACATGCACCGATGAGATTGGTGGCATTTTATAGCTATCATCTATGCCTCATCCAAACCTGCTGTACTGAGTAAGAATATTCCCACTTACTTGACTGAGCTTCAAATCAGGGTTTTATTTGGGATTTGGCTTTAGCTCCAATTCATGTCTCAATTCACTGTGTACTTCAAGTAAGCAAGGAATACACAATGTTGTCATGTTCCACTTCTACAAAACAATGGTCAGATGTACTTGATAGGTTTTAAGTTTAGGAAATATAACAAATTAGAAACACCATCTTACAGACATGCAGCAAGGGGAAATTCAACTAATCTGACGTTTGTTTATTTTTTTAACATTCTATTAAAGCAAAACAGCTCTATAATGAGATTATTCCATTTTATCTCTTAATTGTATCCAGATATGCAAAACAGATTTACTGTTAGTGGCTTGTATACAATACAATATTTTAAAGCTAATTATGAAACGGCATCACTATTGTCACACGATTAAATACTTATTATTACTGTTATGAACCAACAATTTTCTAAAATTAATTGTAATTACCTTTTTAATTGGGTATAAAACCTACCAAATTCTGAAACAGCTAGTTACATAATTATTTTAAATCCAGGATGATACCAGCATAAAATATTTTAATTAAATAGATTGTAAAAAAAAGGGAAAAAAGTGACATTAAGTAGTTTTCCATTATTAAAGCCAGCTGTAAGTCAAGTCTTGAAAATATTCAAGTTTTTATTTGTGAACACCTGAAATCTGTCATTGTCCATGTAAGCATGCATACACATCCTCCCAAAACAGTGTATTAATAGTTTAATTGTTCACTGAAGAGTAGTTAGCACCTGGCTTTTGTTTGCATTATTCCAGATAGAGAAGAAAGCATATTAAAGTATTTACCCTCACAAATCCCCAGGGCCAAAAACATCTAGCAGTCCTTTCATTGCTTATGTATATAATACAATAAACAATTAAAAAGTTAAGCAAATAGTTTTAAAATAACATTGTATCAAAGTTCTTCTGTTCAAAAACATTGGTGAGTAGATGGTGAAAATCTTCACTTGATCGGTTAGTCACAGTTAATTAATAATGTTAAAAAATACTGCCCCTATGTTATAATACCTCATGTATCTCGATCATGCAGCTGGTCAACGCAAACTGAATTTCAGGTATTTATAAGCTGGTACTGCAAACTAAATGTAACATTTTGCACACATTTCAAAACACGTGTTAAATCTCAGTTTTCCTGAACAAATATTCATGGGAGGAACAACTGAACAACCGAAGTTCTGACTCCAGACTAATCACAGCTTGTTTCAAAGTTGTATTTGAATATGGGATACCTCTTCCCATGTTCCACTTAGTGGTAAAGGGACGAGGAAGAGGCATTTCTTTACCTCAGCAGAATAAAGCAGCAGCTTAAAACTTAACTGAGTTCCAGCCATCTTAATGAGCATTATTTTTCAACACTATTATACCTGTATTTCATGTACTTGCACATCCAACCCAAATTATATTTACATACACTATGGTAATTAAAGCAGTTACATTTTGATGAGCTGAAATGAATCAAAACTTGCAGATAAGATAAACCAATAATATGAAGTATTTAGAAGGAAATATCTTATTTGTTATTGACTTCCTATAGTAAGGACTTAACCACGTATTAAATTGCCAGCATTTTGGTGGAAGTTGTTAGATTCTGATGCTGATTCTACATTTGATGACATATTATCCAAGTATCCAAGTATTTTTATGAGTAAATATTGCAGAACGCATATTTGAGACTATCAAGAAATTTTATTTAATCAGCAACTCACCACTAGAAAAAAACCACCCAGTAGTTCTGTTTTTTCAGGAATATACTTTCAGAAAACAATTCTGTTCAAACCATCCTTCAGTATCATTATGCAAACAATAAATATTTATGTTAACACTTAGCACAGTATATAAGGACATTAATTTTCTATTTATTTGAA
Source organism: Antrostomus carolinensis (assembly GCF_000700745.2). NCBI lineage: Eukaryota > Metazoa > Chordata > Aves > Caprimulgiformes > Caprimulgidae > Antrostomus > Antrostomus carolinensis. Next base: position 108,478 of record NW_010292162.1, read on the forward strand.
GAGCCCACATTACCTAGGAATACTCTTACAGTATTTCTGTGATTTAGATTTCACTGCAGATATTATTCACTCTAAATTTAAGTCTTTCATCCGCACATCAAGTGTTAAATTATATTGGGTTACTGTCTGTATCATTCTATTTTTACTGCAGCGCTTCACAGAGTAAGATGCAAATCCTTTGAATTTAGCAGGATTTTGATAGTAATTCAAACAGTGCAAGTCTTAGCTCTGTCCACCTAATTTTGACATTTATGAATTTCTAAGCTCTGTATGTGCCTATAGAAACCGTATTTACCTGCTGTGTGAATCCTGTCACCGGATCCTTGACAGCCATCCTCATCATCACAATCCCCGCTTGACTCCAACTCTTCACTTCTTCCACCCCCACTGCCAGCATCTCGGGAAGCCCATCTTTCCAGTTTTAATTTTGCCTTCTCAGCATCCAGCTAAAATGGAAGTAGTAAAAAACCAACAGTGGTCAGACTATTTACACAGTTCCTATCTCTGGTCACCAAGCTGTGTTTATAAAGCAACAAGCACTTTCTCATTCACTTTCAAGAACTGCTTCTCAAGTTGGAGGTTTTTTCTGGCAGTGACATTCAAATATTTGGAAATAATAGACTATACCATCAAATTTCCACCACCACAGATGACCAGTGACTCTTATCATCAAACATTTATTTGAAAACACCACATCTACCCATGTCATCACAGGGAGCTCTGCTCCTGTAGCTTTTCCTCTTGCAAACCACAGTTTGGAGATCACTGGTTAATGATGGTACAACCTGACAATTGTCTGAGTACTCATTTTGGGTTATTTACAATTGAAGACCACGGTACACTTGACAAGCTTGGAAGAGTTGAGGTTATTTGCTACTTTTCATTATCGGCTTTGTCACTTGGAAACCTTGGCCCCTGGGTATGATTTTTAAGATGGTGTAATTTAAGATGCCTGTACCAACTGCAAGTTGTTAATTAAATTTCACTTGAAATATATTTATTGGACTGAATATAGAATAAGAAGACCTTTTTTAACATAAATCTAAAATTGTCATACTAGGTCACACTTGCTATAACCACGTATTAACTCCCCCAACTCATCTTTTTGATCTTTAGATAACTCTTTCTCCATCTGTCACCATGAACAGTTGCCTACTATTACTGCTGTGGAAAGAAATGATTTTTCAGGTCACTTGTAGTTCCAAAAAGTGAAAATCACCACTTCATTTTCAGTAAATCTAAACCCAGCCTATGCAGGGAACAACAAGTGCAGCACTATTTGGGAAGAAAGGCATTCATCAAGGAAGGGTGATTCAGGAGGAACCTGAAGCTGTCCCCCACACCTGAGAGGAGCACCTACTCACTGAGCTAAACAGAACCTCTCCTGTTGGAGCTGTGCCATTTTTGTACAACATTTCAGAACCAAGGTGCTCCACGTTCCTTGGTGGCTACCCTCCTCAACAGCTTGTCTTTATTGCTGCTAGTGCAAAGGATGCTTCAGGATATTACAGAAAGTGAGGCAGCTCCTGCAGAGAAAAGCCCCAACAGCTCAGCTTCCCCCGCAGCCCAGTGACAGGGAAACACCCTGACGCAGAGTGGATTTTTTCTCAACCTGGCTAAGTTGCCCTGGTTACTATCGAGTTTCCATTCCCCCATACCTATCACCCCCACTTTGGGAGTGACTACCAATTTCTTTTCTGAACCTTGTTGGAAAATTACATTGGGGGGTGTTATTTTTAAGTGATGGAAGGAGCAGATCCAGTATTCCTGACTGTTTCTTTCACTTAGCTATAATTCAATCTACAACGCTGTCCTGGTTTTGCTAGGATAGAGTTAATTTTCTTCACAGTACTTAGAAGAGCCATGTTTTGGTTTCAGTTCATACTTGCTTTGAGAACATCATTGACAAAAGTACCAGTGTTATTAGCTGCTGCTGGAGCTCAAGGCCACAGTGTTTGGGTGGTTCCCAGCTGCATTAGGACTGTGAGGGAGAAGCGCAGTGAACAGCAAAGCCCAAAACTGGCATTTGGATGTGCCAATGAAATATTCCAGATCATACCACATCATGTCAGTATATTAACCAGGGTTGACTGGAAGACGGGGTATTCTCTTGGGGATCGCTCGGGCTCTCTCTCTTCCGTGATCGTGGTTTCAGTTTGGGATTGTTGCTCCTTTGGGATCGTTATCTGGGAACGGGCTGGGCTTATCAGTGGGTGGTAAACAGTTGCACTGGGTTATCACTCATTTGCATATCTTATTACTGTTATCATTATCACTACTATTTTAATATTAGTTGTTTAGTTTTTTTTCTTTTTTTTAAAGTTTTCTTTTATTTCCATTATTAAACTGTTCTTATCTCACCCTACAAGCCTCCTTATCCTTGCCCCCCCAGTCCTCTCCCCTATCCCCTGGGGGTGGGGGGGAAGTGGGTGAATGGCTATGTTGGCTGCTAGCCAAGGGCCAGCCCAGTGAAACTATCACAAATGCACATGAACATTGTTTTGAAAGGCAGCAGCTTGTCCCCTTTTCAGAGTTATTAAAACCTTGTTCATGTTAGCTCTGCTTATATGGCATGACAAGGTGCAATTAGGACCTGTTACTCTAGATATGTGGAAATATTTTAACCAAATGGATAGACTTTGTAATGATTAGCAAGGTCTGTCAGATTCTGGATCTATCCAATACCCTTCATCACAAGTATCTTCCTCCAAAAGTATTGCAGATCCATTTCAGGCTTTGTGATCTGCTTTATCCCAGAGGACTGTGATTATTCTTGGTACTGAGCAAAATGTATTTTGAAATGTAGCTACTTTGAAGATTCAAACACATTTCACACTAAAAAGGAGGTGGGCTGGGAGCTCGGAGAGGAAGTAGAGCATAGGGCTAATACAACTGTATTAACTGGGTTGAAAGGATGATGGTGGATGCAACAATTTCTCTACAGTGGGAAGCTTTGTGTGATAGTCTTCTTCAAATAGTGTGAGCTGCCATCCTCCACTCTGGGGCTGACAAATGCTTGGATCAGTGCAGCAGAGATCATGTTCTGTGGAACAACAGATGCCAACTTCTATATGGTAGAAATCAGGAAATTTTTCACCCTTTCACCGAAAAGATCTGTTTGCTCAGTCTGAAGACACAAATAACTTCACACTGCAGTGGGAAGATCAGTAAGTGGGAGGAGGGGGTATGGACTCTACCAGGGAAGCGCATTAAACACTAATTGTTACTGCATGACTGCTTTTTATAAACAAGTTGCTTAATGTTGAGCATCATTATTAACAGGCATAAAGACTGATGTCATGGCAATACAAAACTTTTTGTTAAACAATTGGAAAAAACTGCCTATGAGGGAAAAAGATAACTCAGTTCTTTCACAGATTTATTGTGTCCTGACATACTAGAAAAGACTCAATTCATTCTTAGTTATAATACTTCAGAATGAAAAGAAACGGCTAAGTGGTGAACAGAACGGATGCAAAATTTAACCAAGGCTTTTAATGCTTGTTTGCCAGTCAAAGCAGAAACGTTTACTGCCTGTTCAGGTGCTCCTTCATTTCAAAAATGTCATTTCATTCATCACCCACAGCTCAATCCTGATGCCTGCTCCAAACAAGTAAATACTTGAACTAAATATGCACCACCTTCTTGGACAAGGACCAAGAAACATGCTCAGCTTTTCAACATGGTGCACTGGAGCATTTTACAGACTTCTGGGTTCTCAGTGCCTTCACAACAAAAAGAGACTACCTGTAGCCCAGATCTGCATCTCCTGCCCATACCACTGAAGGCATACCCAGGTCCTTCTTGGCTTGCCAGTAGAGTTCCATCAAATTACACAGAACCCTCAAATACAAGTTCAACATTACCACTTCATAAACGTAGGTGTGACCTACCAATCCTTTTCACCTTGTATATCCTTTCTCAACATCTTCCAATGGTTTTTCTGTCCCTGGCTACCATTCACCTAGAAGGATGGACCAGAGTCCAACTTTGTGCAGACATAATGATTTATCTATAAATAAGCCCATTCCAGGAGCTGAAATAGCGCAGCCACTCTAGTGAGGAGCTCCACCCACACTGTGCAGCCCTGTTGAGAAGGCTCTGTCATCATTGCACAGGGACTTGTGATAAAGAATCATAGAGTAGTTTGGTTGGAAAAGAC
>NW_010292163.1:0-6002 GCF_000700745.2 Antrostomus carolinensis
ACGGGGACAGCTCTAAACACGCGGCAGAAGGTGCAGAGAACTCACACGCTGCGATTTCCCCTCAGCACGGCTGCGTTCCTCCTTGCCTAGGGGGGACACACAGAAGGGGCTCTGCAGGCGCTGGTGCCATCTCTTCCGTCCGTTCCTCCCTGCCCTGGGGTAGGTCTGTACAGCCTGGACCGGTCGCTGGTTACCGGAGTCTTGACCTGAGGGGAAACAAAGAAACAAATAAATCGGTCATTTCCCTTGATGGCATGATGAGTTACATACACTCATCAGCTCTTCATCATGCCAGCGGGTGCACAGTAAACTGAACACAGCCGGCTCGCCAGACACTTCCATCCACGCTATCACAGGAAACGGCAGAAATATTAAATCAGTAAGGCGGCCAACAACTGCTTGCTTTCATTAAATTTCAGAAATTTAAGAGGTTAAACTCTAAAAACCCAGACAACATTCCTGAAACTCTTCTGGAAGCCAGCCTACTTAACTAATGATACAAAATAATGTTAAAATAAAAAAAAAAAAACAACACAAAACACCCGCCACTCATACTGCATCTCATTTGTATGAGCTATAGGCTTTACCCAGAATAAATATTACCAGGAGATGAATAATTTATCTTGCTTTTTTTCTTTTTTTAAAACACAAGAACAACTCTGCTTGCTGCATTTTTGTCTCCTGATAACAAGCATGACTTTTTTTTTTTTTTCTCCTTTATCAGCTATTTACCAAACTACAGAGAACTGCATTTTATATCAATGAGATAACAAGTTGTTTAAACAACCAAGCTGCACCCAGCTCAGATTAAAAACCAAAAAGTTACCTTCTCTCTTAACTTTGCCAACTTTTTTTCTTTTTCTCGTTTCTCTACATCATTAGCTTGTTTTCCTACAATCCTGGGCTCCAATTTATGTAAATCCTGAAACATATAACGAATGGAAAAGCAAACTTTTATTTGGAAGTAAAACAAGTTGAATGAAAGTAAATATGCAGCCTTTTCACAGGGTTTTTTTTTTTTTGTTCTGAAATTATTTAGTCATAGTAGAGTTTGTCCCAAGAAAACAAATTACAGTCACACAGTTTTGGGTGAAAAAAAAAAAAGAGGGACTGCAATAGTTTAATCTCTGTTTACAAAAATAAAATGTGTGAATGCTGACAATAATATCGGTTCTCCAGTGATCACATTTACATTGATACGGGATTTAACTTGACCTTATAGCTACTGAAACCTGCAGGATCTTCAAACATTTTTTTATTTCATATCTGCATACAACACTCAGGTCTTCTGACATTTTCTACAGCATGGAAAGCAACGCAGCCCAAGCTGGTTTTCCCAAACACTTTCACATTGAAGTAAAAAAAAACAACTTCTATATGTAAAAATAAATATAGGTTTGAATAATCCTGTAGAACTTTGATATTGAGGAAAAGGAACATCTTTGTCTAAAATAAAGTTTCATACTGTTTCTTGTATGTAACAGATGCTGTTATCCATAGTGAATCAAAAATAATTTAAATGAATGAAACTTGGATTTTAAAAAGTGTTAACAAGTACACTGTAGGAGGAAGTAGGTGAACTTAAAACAACAACATGCATAAATGGAGATGTAATTACGCACATGCTTTTGAAACTTAGTAATTTCTTCTGCAGCAATTCTCTTTCTTTCCTCCTTTTCTGCTTCCTCTCTCTTCTCCTTTTCAGGCTTTTCAAGTTCCTCCTTCTCTTTCTTCTGCAAGGTATACCTTGCCAACAGTAACTTCGTGTGGCATTGGCGCTGGGGTTCTTTTAGTTGCTTTTTCTCCTTTTCTTCTAGTTTTAGTTGTGATGCTTGTTCCATTGCAAATGCTGTTGCTTTCTGCTTCTTCCATGCTTCAATTGCTGCTTGTTGTCTTTTTCTTTCTTCTGCTTTTTGCTTCTTTGCTTCTTCGCACTGTAGCCATTCTTCCTTGAGCATTTTTTCTGATTTCTCTTTCTCCTTCAGGTTTCGTTCTTTTTCCTGCTGCTGTTTTTCTTTCCACTTCTTAATTGACTGCAAGAGAACATCAGGAAAAAAAAAAAAAGTGGTTTGATGCAAATTTTACAGATTCCTGTTGATCCATTCTGATGAAAACATATGCCCAAGGATACAAATTGCAGATAGGAATTAAAAGCCTACTAAAGAAAAAAACTCAAGGCAAAGAAGCATCTATGTCTGCTTTCTCACAATTATTTTTTTCTATTTTATGGATCACACAGGCAGGTTTAACATGTGCCTGCTAAAGTTACGGCCTTCATATTAACTTTGGCTAGTTAAAAATGTTGGTGCAATATGCTTTTTTTCATGCAAACACATTTCAGGTCTTAAATTTTTTCTTCAAATCAACAATTCCACCTACTATTTTATAATTCAGTGTATCTATTAGTACTCAGATGGATAGTTCTGGAAGGAATCATAATTGTCTATGTTAGTATAGCAGAGGTATATTGCCTATATGGTGGGACAGACATTCTTAGGGATAGATATATCAAGAAGTGCAATTTCAGATAGGATCATTTACCACTCTGGACTGGCATCTAACTTGCTGGACCACTGCCGTCAAAAGCAGTTATAATATACTTTGGCAACACACAGCCCACTTCAGTGTGTTGTTAGGTCTAGGCTTATTGGTAATTCTTTAAAGACAAATATTTTTGGCAAGTTGAGAATTTTAGAGTTCAATTATATACCATGAACTATAACAGAAATCCACATAGCTCTACCACCAGAGAGGCAATTACAAAAATAACAAATGCTCGCATTTTTAAAATAACCACTTTTTCTTAAAGCTACAAAAGCCCTAGAGGGTCACTTTACCTCTTTCTTTCTTTCATGTAAAATCAGAAATTCTTGATACCATTTGCCATGCTGTTCAATATCTTCTTTTGTTCTTCCACAGAGATACTTGAGGGCCTCATCCACATAAGACAGCCTTCCTTTGTGTTTTGTCCATACTTTCAGAAAATTTTGATGATCATAGTCATCCCAGCCTCCTTGCCGCCCTCCTCTTTGCTGAAGAAATCTTTCAAACTCTACTACTTCTTTAGGTAGATTATTTTCCAGTTTTTTATCAACTGAGACCCTGGCTAATGGGAATTTCAAAACTCTTTCTGTTGTTGAGCTGTCTAATGCCCACAGTTCCACTTTTCTCTCAAAGACACTAAGCTCATTAATGGCAGTTTTTTCCTCCTTCAAAAGCTGTTCATATCTGAAAAGAGAACACTGAAATGTATGAAAGAAATCCAGTATTCATTGTTCATTCTCTGAAAGTGAATTTTGGAATTGTTCAATGCCACACAAAAGCTATTCTTCAAAGATTAAGAACTAAATGGTAACACAGATGACAGCACAGTTGTAATGAGCCCGTAATAAAAGCACTACACAATCAGAATTAGGTTACCGTTGTAGTGAAAGCACACATTTATGGTACTCAGCTAACTCAATCCCCTCCTGACATCAGTAGAGAGAAAGGAAAAAAAAAACCACCCACTTAAAAAAACCAAAACAACAGCAACAACAAAACCCCCCATAATCCACTATCTTCTGCAGCCTTTCTCTGAAAAACCTTTTCAGAGGAAAAACGATTGTTTCATTGGATCACTGCAATAGCTGTATGAACAGACTCTCCAAAAGGCTGTTTATCAAGACTCTAATGTTGATAACTTGAGTTCTGATTTACTTACCACAGGAATCACTACCAAAAGAGTGAATAAAAATAATAGTTTACTTGATTAATGCAAAGTTTTCACAGTGTCTTATGAAAGCACTTTTTCTTGTAGCTGAAGGATGGATGTATAAACATACATTTGCCTCTGTTCCTCTTTAAAAGCATTGATTGCATTTTCAACTTCTTCCATCAATTCCTTGAGCTTGTCAACAACTAAAAAGGAAAAGAAGAAAACAGAGTATCACTTAAGAACAGTTATTCAGAAATGTAAGTACTTGCATTGACTTCTGGAACACTTATTTCACTGTACAAATAAGCATGCATTTCTATCTCAAACAGCCATAAAATACAGACTCATTTATTCAAAAGGTGTGATTTTGCAGTGCTTTAGCTAACTGGATGTAAATATCAGTATAGATGTTTATTTCCATTAAACAAGTCTCCTGAGTAACCTTCAAATGATTCACAGAATAAGAGAGACTTATCCTAAAGAGTTTCCACTTTTGTTTTTTATAACAATTAGTGAGTTAAGTTAGTGACTTAAGAAGCACACTCAAATCTTTGGTTTATACAAGGCTGTAGCAATCCTATTTATCCTACAGGCCACTACTTTTATGAAGCTGACAAAGAAACAGCAAAGTAAGACTTTATCCTGTACTGTCAGCATGCTGTAGTCCTGATACAGAGAAATAAGGTTTAAGACAGCTGTCTAGACCTATTTTGCAATGGTAGAAAAGAAGTTGTAGAATCTGATTTAAACCAGCACAACATCTCTATGGACACATATGCAACACACTGTTTAACTAACCTGGCTTTAAAAAATAATAAACTACATTAGTACATTTTTTTCATCTAAAAGTCTTAGTTCAGCTTTCATGCCTTGTTAGTTCTTGGTATCTTTGCTGATACCGAGAGCTTAAGGAGATAATGCATTTTTTATAGAATAGACACTGAATGAATGAAATGAGATGCATTTTATTTAGCATCAGAAAGCTCTCAGCTAGTAGGACGGCTTGAACCTAAGGTCCACATGAGGTTGCAGAGTATCACAGGAGAATGGTTCTTTCAGTGCCTATTTCCCAAAAGTTTCAAAACATCCAAACTGAATGAGTTGTTTCAGCATTTTACACAGAATATTCCAACTTACACTTAAAGCCATGTGGACAGCCAGAAATGAGTGCCCTGTAGACCATACTCTGTGACCAGATGAAAAGGAGCTATATCTAAATGACACTAGAATACTAACTTTATTCTACATAAGGCAAAGAGTTGCATATAGAAAATACCTGGCTTTAACAGCCTGAAGAAACAAACCTACACCACTTCTACAGCAGAGTAAGTTTCTCTTTTTCCACACAGAACTACACAATCTTTCACCATTTCTTATATTTCTGCATTCTTCCTTTTCTAGATTCCTGGAAAAGGAGACAGACTGGAGAAGGAGTATCCCAAGTCTGCAGAAGAATGACAAGCCCAACTATGCAAGAAACCTGTCTGTAGAGAGAAATGTTTTTAAATCTGCCATCACTACTTACATTCTGGTGTAGGCTTCACATCTTTTAATTGTCGCTGAAGTTTCTTCACATTATTTTGTATTTCTGATAGCTGCTGCAGGATTTTAGTTTCTGTTAAACAAAATAAGGTGGTGATAGTTCTAACAGTTTCTTTGTGTATTAAATTCAACACAAGAACAAGAGCAATGAAGTGTCCAAAATAAACTGGGGATTTCATCTAAGCAAGGACACAAATTCTGTTTGATCATAAGAAACTGCCATAATAGTAAGCATTTTAACGTGACTTTAACTGCATGTAGCTGACTGCACAGCCATGCATCTCCACACAGCATCAAAAGATTTTTAAATTAGTAGCTATTTCTACAGGAGTCAACAGCATAGTCATATCTAGATTAAATCAGGTTTTGTTTTGTTTTTTTCCCAAACCTTTTACCAGGTACCCAGAGTTTGGAGAATATTGCCTATGCAGATGACACCTCCTCTAGAATTTTGAGGGAGACTCAGACCTAGGCCTCAGAACGCTCAGCACCGAAGAGGAAATAAACTTGGAAGGCATGTGTGAATGTACTACTAGAGTAGAACCAGTGTTTTCACGTACTCCAAGCATGCATGCACTTATTTGGTTTGTTACCACTTGGCTTCTCATGAGTACGTAAATACTGATGAGGATGAAGTACTGGATACAACCAAGGTACTAAGGAGTCTGAGGACTCTATCTTCTATCCTAAAATACTTGGTTCAAGGAAGGGATAACAGAGTCCAAGACCTAAATATAACAAAACGTAGCTAAGACATGACCCT
>NW_010292163.1:6023-9772 GCF_000700745.2 Antrostomus carolinensis
CATAGATCATGCTGAAAGATCTGAACATAGTAAGTTTGGGGATTCTAGCACACACACTAAAAGATCATACTCTTAACACTCCTTCACATCCTACATGTAGTGCCTTGCACCCCTCATCTCTGTCCTCTTTATCCTATCAAAACAGTATCTCCATGCATTCTTCCATGCTCCCTGGAAAATATTCTGAACTTTTTGGCTTAGACATTCCTCAAAAAATATTTACATTTCTTAAGAACTGCAAGATGTAAAGGATACAATAAGTTTCCTCAGTTAAAAGACACATATTAACACACATACAAATTTGTAAGGGAAGTGTATTTTTAGTTGTCTCTATGTGTTCTTTTCCTTCTGCAACCTTTTTTTGTTTTGATCTTGTATATCAGAATCATAGCATTATTTACCTGATTACTTTTGAAAGAAACTTGGTACTGTGACCGGGGAGTTACCCTTTTTTGTGAAGTATTTAATTAGTCTGTAAGTGGAACAGAAATTGTAGGACAGACTGCATACTATCTCACAGCACTATCTAGACTATGAATATTCATTATCTAAGAATTTGAAAAATGCAAACACAGAACTGTTTAAAAGTAGGCAGCTATCAGTGTGGGAAAAACCTGATTTTTTTTTCTTACGTTGCAGTAAGTATGTATTTATTGTACCTTAGGTAGAATATATTAGATTTTGCAAAACACACATAAAATTGATTCCAAGTTTCTAAACAGTAACTGCTACCAAAGTTGTTGTGGCTTAAAACTGCTACATTCAAGATTAAAAGAAAACAGTTAATAACATAGAAGGCCCAAAACGTTTATTCTTACGAATTTTGCAAGTGAATTGCTAAAGTCTTCTTTATAAGCAGTACACATGGTGAAATAACCATTCTTGTATCAGCATCTACCTTCCATCTCTCTGTACCACTGATTACTAAAACATTTAAACAAACAACAGTAAAACAAACAAACTCCAAATAAATAAATAAAATAATAAACCCCCACTTACTTTCAGTTTTCCCGCTGAAAGTCATGCTGCATTCCAATTCCTCTAGTATGCTGTATTCTACCCTGAAATCACTCTTCCTATTGTAAAGATGCCCATTTTTGTCTTTTTCTGTATTCGCAAGCCTGTAAAAAAAAGTTGCCACACGGAGTAAGACATGAATACTTAGCAAAGCCCCAATATTTTCCAAGGTTAGTATCCAGCTAAGGCTTTGTGAAAAGAACTGTCTTAGATTTTATACAAATCCATGGTTTGTTCCTGTGGCTGTTTTCAAGGAAAATCTCTCTGCAAATGTAAGACTACATGATAAAGTAACCCTAGAACTTGAACAAGAGAAAGAAGCTAACAAGGAAATTACCTCACAGACAGGCAGTAGTTCACACACGGAAAAGGCCTGAAATTTTATCTGTATGCTCACTATCAGGGAGCCTTACAAGAATTTTCATTGGAAAGCACAGGGACCGAGCCAGGCTGTATTCATATAATTACACACATAGACAGAGCCCCAGCACAGACAAAACAAGTACATTTCCTCAATCCTACTACTACACTAGTAGTAGCACTGCTGCAACTGAAGATTCAAATTCAGTAGCATTTAAATAACTTAAGATACTAAAGCTGCTACCTTACTTACTATGTTTTACATACAGTCCACAGTGCTATAGGTGACCTTTGCTTTCTTACTAGGGTCAGAAGTTTTAAAGGACAACTCAGACTGGGATGTGCTCTGCCTTACTACAACCAGGCAGCACACTAAGGTTTGACCTACAGAACAGATGATGCAAAAGGATTGCAGATACTGCAGCCCTGAGCACATCTGTGAAGTCTGGTGCCACCACATCAGAGATCAGGACAGCAGGACACTGGTGCCACACAGTAGACAGACATCTGGTAGGATTCCTAATGCTAAGCAACTCTACCGACAGCCCAAGAAACCCTGTCTCTCAGTAGCAGCTTGGTTCTTCAGCAGACTATTGCTGTTACATGGTTCAAACACTTACACGGTGCAGTTTAAGGCTGACAGTTTAAATGATTTGCAGTCCACTGGAATCCACAGACCAGACCCAAGTACCACATCTCTCCACATGGTGCACTAGAAGCCTCCAGAGCACAACTACAGAAGGGCAATGTGCTGCAGTTAAATGGCATACCATGTCTGAAACTGCCTGGGAACATTTAACATTACCCAGCAGTCAATTTTTGATCCATAACCCAGGATCCAGAAGAACCAAGGAAGGGCCAGTTCAGTCAGACAACATAAAACACTGCTATGAGACTTAAGTGTCACTGTTCATTCAGGATGCAGAACTACAAACCCCTCCTTCAGCTAGGTGGCTGTATCAGCTCTTCCTCATAAAGCTCACCTGTGCAAGAAGAAACCTCCCCATTCTTTCAGCTGCCAGCATAGTTGTTACTGCACTTCTACAACACATCTGTGCTACTACAGCACACCCATGGGACATGGGGAAACAGATTTAAATAACTTCTGTGAGCTGTCTTGAATCCCCATTTTCCAAAGCAGTGGTCTAGATATTCTAGATAAAATGCTTTCAGTCTTCTGAGGAAGCTGCTGCAATGCTGCTGCAATTCCCCTTCTGTTGGTAGGTCTCAAGGGCTTTAGGTCCTTAGAAGGCTAAGCACAGCTGAGTAGGAAAATTGAGAAGCCTCAACACACTTTGTCTTTTATGCATCTAGTGCAGCAATAGCTTGCTAAATCTGATGACTGGTAGGTGGAACAACAAAGCATTCTGGAGCTCACAAGCCTACCCTGAACTACTCTAACAATCACAATAATCTGCCTGAGCTCCTAAAAAGGAAATCTTGGCCTAAAAGTTTCATTACCACAAATTCTTATCTTGAACCCTGACTTATGTTACCTCCAGAGAGCATGAAAATATACGTATGATAAAGTGTGTAACTTACTGGGTTTTTAGCTTTTCTGCAGTTCTTATGAATTCAACTTTCTTAGCTTGTTCAGCTTTCATCTTCCAGTTCTGAAATTGTCGACCAGCACCTGCAGTGCTGGAATGGCTGTCATTCTGTACGTAACAAAATTAAATTTCACTTTAAAAACCCAGTATTTATTTTTTAAATACTCATTGGTTATTTTTAAGTAGACACCACCACAGTGGAGGGTAACAGCATTACTTCAGTTTTATACTGGCACAGTTCAAATAATTTTAAGTCACACAGGTATAAAAAATAGAGTGCAGACTGATGGCAGGCTGATGACTGAATATAAACATGCATTCCTCAACAGAAAAATGGCAAGTCTGCAACATCACCTGGCTTTAACAGGCTGCTCACCACACTGCAATGCTAAACCAAGGCAGCTGCCTTGCCTCTCACGGCAGTCAGTCAGTCTCTGGCGAGTCAGAGTAACTACCTACCTAACTAGAAGCATGTTATCCACACTAGGCAGACTGCCCCTACTAGTTTTAACTTCTGAAATCTGATTAATAGCGTTTGCAAATTGCCACCTCTTATTCTGAGCAACCCTGAACACCCTTAACGTAACCACTGCTGGGAATGCAGGTGATGAAACCGCCTGCTCGGGTCGGGATGCTGCCATGCTGGGGCCAGCCCGGCCCGCCCGCACTGCTTCCTACACCTTCAGCGTTCATCCCTACACCTCGTACGAGGCTGGAGCTCCTCAGCGGCTGCCTCCCGGCGGGCCCGCGAAGAGAGGTTCCCCATGGCCGGCGGGGAAGGCGGGATCCCCACCCGCGGCCTTTACCTGTTGCTGCCCGGTG
>NW_010292163.1:9797-9997 GCF_000700745.2 Antrostomus carolinensis
GTCGCGCGCGCCCCCGGCCCCCCCCCCCCCCCGCCCCGCCAATGGCGCTGAGCGGGGCCCCGCGCGTCGGCGGTTTAAACCTCCCGGAATGGTGGGGTTTGGCCAGAAGGAAGGTGGGGTTTATGGGCGGGGCTCTGCGCCCTGGTGCCTGAGCCGGACGGTGCCTGCGTGGGACGTGCCGCCGTCTCGGGGGGGGGAGG
>NW_010292163.1:10054-12464 GCF_000700745.2 Antrostomus carolinensis
GCTGCTCTCCGGGGCTGTGCAGGTCCCCCCAGGTGGCCTGAGCTGCTGCAGGGCGTCAGTAGCAGGTGTCCCGTCAGAGTGACGCGCTGAAGGCCCGGTGGGCAGCGCTGGCCTGACCTGTGGGCTGTAAGGAATGCTGTGTGGGCAGCTCCATCACACGGGTGGCAGCAAGCGGTGCTTGCTGAAGGGTAGCGCTGTGTCCTGCTCATCCCTCGGTGGCTGGTGTTAATCGGGAAGAGCCATGCATGGTTCTAGTGTGACTGTGACTGATTAACCATTTTGCATACATGATTTAACACTTATCTTTCCTTTCTCAACTCGTGGAACGTGCTTGTTACCAGGTCTGGTTTCATTGATGTTGGGATTTGAGGTTTTGTATTGGTGGCTTCCTTCAGGAAAACCAGAGTGTATCCTTATTGCAGAAAATAAAGAATTTCACATTACTCAGTACATTTTTGTAACTCCTGAGGTCTTGGTTTTCACTCACATATACCAATCAAACTTTTTAATGAGTTGCCAATTAACATTTCTGCAGAATAGAAATAATATATTCATGCAGGGGCTTTGCTAGCTAAAGAGATTTTACAAACTGGTGTTTTCCCAGCTGCAGAACACAAAGGCATTCACAGATGCTAACCAAATGGCCTGAGCTAAAGACGTTTTATTGCCTAATTGATGTTTTTAAGAGCACTTTCCTGACAATTTTTTCCTCTTTATATTCCATGATTGCACTTAAATTTTATTTCTTTGTGTTTGCTGAATAGGAATTAACAAGTAAAGGAGAACATTTCAAAACCTGAAAATGGTCATCAGTATAAATTAAGGAGGATTGTTCTTACAGATTGCTTACCTGAAATAGCTTGTAAAAGTATTCTCTCCACAGCAGTTTTTCAAAGTCTCCTTTGTCTTGTCCTTCACTATCAGATGTAAGAGAAAAAAGTGTGTCTTCTAGGACATGTTTTTATTTGCTTTCCTTTGGTGACTGTCAGCCCTTCCAAGGTTTCTGTTAAAGTATCAGCAAACTGATAACTGGTCAGGGACTGCTCCACAGCAAGCACCTGTTTTCAGCAAGCATTTTAACAAGGTGATTCCAGTCACAGTGTAATTCAGATACTGTTCAGTAGTTTACCAATTTCTGGATGGTCAATCTGTATTATTGTTTGCCACACACTTTACTCATGAGTTACTCAGAATCCTGAGGACTTTACAAAGATACCTTAGACACCATGTGCAGAGATATTTCAGGTATCAGAGCAGAGCTAGGCTTGGCTAGTTGTGGCTCTGAGCACCAAGGGGGTCAGGCATCAAGTTGTGATGCTGATATAAAGATGAATCCTGTCTTTCCACTGGTCCAATATGTTACTTCATTCCCTCTATGGAGCAGGACTCATCTAAGCCGGGGCATGCCTGTGGTGGGTTGGCCTTAGGTGGCCACCAGGAGCCCACCATGCCACTCTATCACTCCCTCTGCTCAGCAGGACAGAGGGAGAAAGTAAGACTAAAATCTCATGGGCTCAGATAAAGACAGTTTAATGATGAAAAGCACAGGCTGTGTGTGAAAGCAAAGGAAAGCAAAAAGATTTATTCTCTACTTCCCCTCAGCATGCAATGTCCTGGGAAGCAGCGCCCCAGTACACATAGCAGTTACTTTGGAAGACAAACACCTTAATAACAAATGCTTCCCCCGCCCTCCCCCTGCACCTTCTCTTAGCTTTTATTTCTGAGCAGACGTCATATGGTGTGGAATACCCCTTTGGTCAGTTTGGATCAGCTGTCCTTCCATGTTTGCTTATCAGTCCCACCTATGTCCTCCCCCAATACCTTGCCCATCTCAGCCCACTGGCCTTTGGGGTGGTATTGAAGAAACAGCCTTGATGCAGTGGGAGCACTGATAAGCTGCCACTCAAACACTGGACAGACGTCAACAACTTTGTAGCTACAAACAGAGCACAGCTCTATGTGGTATGCAGTGGGGAATGCTAACTCCATCCCAGCCAGACCAAATATAATGCCACAACTCTTGGGTGCCTCTGTGTCCTTTTTGTAAACAGCTAATCTAGATCCAGAAGAAAAAAAGCTAGGTAAGTGCATAAGGTAATTGCATCCTGACCTCTCCCACACTTTCTCTTTCTCAGCTTAGTTTGATGTTTGAAGCTAGAAAATTCCTGACTTCCCTGTATGTTTTGCTTTGCAAAAGCTTTCAAGATTTTGCACAAAAATGAAGCATGGAAATACATCAAGAAAAAATAAAGCTGTTAAAATTTATAGGAACTGGCTATACATAGAACAAAAAAGCCCAAATAACAAAACAAAATGCTGTTAACCTGGAAGATGCAATGCCAGCAATCAAAGAATTGATCACAGCCACCTATCTTTACAGAAGAGGCCTCATCTGTAACAGTATTGGTTC
>NW_010292163.1:12499-19777 GCF_000700745.2 Antrostomus carolinensis
AAAAAGGACTGCACAGTAATGTTGTATTCACATCCATGAGATCCCTGAGGAAACCCCCTGTCTTACCAGGAGGCATAAGCATCCACTCACTGGATGCAAATCCCCAGAAGAAAGACTTCCCTAAGTAGATGTTTCTCTCCAGGTGGACTTAGAGTGCTTTTCTTTTTATCGATGCCTTATCTCTGGGTTGTCAACAAGAATGCATCAGGGCAGTTGTAAAGCGTCAAGCAGAAAAGACAGCCACTGCTAGAGAGGCAAACTGGAAGTACTTTAAAAGTGAAAGAGTAAATTAATGATCAGGAGAAATCAAAGCCTTTAACCCTATGGGTACAACTCTCCACTTGTGAAGGCATTCATAATATTGTCTAGGT
Organism: Antrostomus carolinensis; assembly: GCF_000700745.2. NCBI lineage: Eukaryota > Metazoa > Chordata > Aves > Caprimulgiformes > Caprimulgidae > Antrostomus > Antrostomus carolinensis. The sequence continues at coordinate 12,871 of NW_010292163.1, forward strand.
ATCCTAGTGTATAAAAGCACCCAGCTGCTGCTAACAACATAGGCTTTCTTTGTATTTTTATTTCTGAAAACAATGTCTCCACTCTAGTCTCAGACTCACAGGTCAGAATTAAACCAACTCATGGCATCAGCCAGTATATGGAAAAAAAAAAAAAAGAAGCAAGTGCAAAAAAAAACCTATTACAGATTGATGGATGATACGTGCTTATTCTGGACCGCTGTAATAATGCACTCTGGGTGGGGATAAGCAGAGGAGGGAGGGCACCTGATAGGTATACCAGCAGTATGTGCAGATGTGAGCAGGAAAAAAAAAGTACAGTTCTGCACTGTCAAGGCAGGCTGCGTCCATCTCTTTATTTGTCCACCAGGTGTCATCTGAGAAGCACCTGCTAGCTACTAAAGACACAGCATTTGTACTTTTTCTTTCTAAAAATCAGCAGGATCTCCCATCCTAGAAGATGACGACGACTTCGACCCCATCCCAAAAAGCACAACAACCTCCATCGCTACCTGTGAGCAGAGCACTGAGTCCTGCGACACCAGCCCTGACACCATCTCTCCCACCATGAGCCAAGATTTTGAGGATTTATCCCAAGGCCAATACGATTTACCGGCCATCAACAGACAGAGTCTCACAGATAAAGACACAACCAACGACCTGGACTAAGCGTGAGTCCTGCGCTGCTGCCCGACCCTGGAGAACTTTCTACCTTGTGTTTATATCTGTGTGTTGCTCCTTTCTTTTTTTTTTTTTTTTTTAAAAAAAGGATTCTAAAAATCCTTTCCTTTCCTTTCCTTTCCTTTCCTTTCCTTTCCTTTCCTTTCCTTTCCTTTCCTTTCCTTTCCTTTCCTTTCCTTTCCTTTCCTTTCCTTTCCTTTCCTTTCCTTTCCTTTCCTTTCCTTTCCTTTCCTTTCCTTTCCTTTCCTTTCCTTTCCTTTCCTTTCCTTTCCTTTCCTTTCCTTTCCTTTCCTATTACTTCTTTTTTTCCTCCAATTCTTTGCCTTCTTTTTTTCATTGTCTAGAATTTACTCATTTATTTTCACATCATCTCCCATTCTTGGCTTTCCGTAATTCTCTCCTTGTTCATCTCCCTTTCTTGTTTTAAAGGGAAAATAATTTTTTTCCCACAACTGTATTTGAAACAAACAGACAAAAAGAGATAGCAGGCATGCCAGTAAAAATGTTTCCTAATGTATTACTTAAGCCTCAAAGGTTTTCTTAAAATCATTCAGAATGTGATTAAGGTGGTACTCCTAAATTCAAGACCTAGTCTTCCAAAATACCTACTTTCTTAGATCTGGCAAGCAGAGGACAGAAATGTGCTCTGCTAAAGTTACAGAAAGCTTTAGGCTTGGCCAAGCCTCAACACAGCAAAAAGTTGGATGCTGTCCCTGGTACACATTTGTATATTCAATCAACAACCTTAACAGCTGTTTGTGTTTGAAACTGGCACACTGCATAGGTCACACTACTGACAGAATCAGTCATGCTGGGGCTTCAAGACCTTACTCAGCAACTATGTCTGCCTCTTCTTTTCCATTGTGAGTTTTTACTTTATCAGATTCAAAAATAAACTTGAAATGGTGACAACAATTACTATTTTTATGACCACCATAAAACTACCCCAGTTTAACGGTTTATTCCACTAGCACTGAGTTAAACATTGTGGGTTTCACAGATCTACTCTTGCAATGAAAACTAGCAGTTGGCTAGCAGCTTTTCACATTCACTGGGTACTCTTTGACCAACACCCATTTATCAAAGAGAAACACCTTCCAGACCACATTAAACATTGCCTCTAATTTCACACCTGGCCTCAGAACAGTTTACTGTAAAACATGACTGTATCTGTGCAAGAATATAAAGTACATTTTTGTGGGTGTAAGATAGGATTTTGATACTATTTTAGAGGAAATGATAAGGCAAAGACCCTCAATACATTGTCCTGTTCCCTTGATCCTTCATGGTATCTCTCAGTATACAATCTCAAAGTTGTGTGATACTGGGATAAGCATTCTTGATTTTTATCCTGACTGAACATTTGCCCCAGTGAAATCAGTAGAAATGTTGCTGTATGAACAAGTTGACAAAACCACAATTTCTGCCTAACTTAATGCTTTTCGGTAAGGTTTTGGACAGGTGTTTCAGGCTCATAACACTGCCTTCAGATTTTAGGATTTCTTGTGGTCAGGTCTCAATCACAAATACTACAGAAGCAGCATTCACAAGCAATGTGAAAGGAAACGGAGAGCTCAGGGGGCTGTAAAGCCCTTCATTTACACTATTATCTTCATCTTTAATTTTCCTGAATTTTAAAACCGTACCTAAAGCCAGAAGAGCCCCAGTGGAAAAACTTTAGAAGCAGAAACAGATGAGACAACAGGGCAAGGAGACACTACCAGTTATCTCTGCAGGGACTGATCTGGTAGCCTGCATGCCATTCCGACAAAACTGTGCCTGTAGTAATACCTTTTGGCCCTCCATGACACCAGTCTTGTGGTTCCCAGCATAGCTCTAGGAAGTTGAGGCTGTGATGGAAACCTGAGAAATAGTCTGTAGGTGATTTGCAGATGTGTTTGAAGACACTGATTCCTTGTATATTTGGCCAACAAGAAGCATAAAGTAACAAGGATTATTTTTTTTCTTGGATTGCTACTACTGCATAACTACCTTGGAAGGATCAGCATGGCCGTTATTGATTTCTCTCTGAAGTAAATAGAAATTAGAAAAGGTTTGAAATGAGACAAAAGTGAAAATGAATCTGAGGAACACTAGTAGTACTTTCTGTTAGAAACCTTCAGTGTCAGGCAAGCGTTATGCTAACAGGAGTTGAAAACGCTATAATCAGTAAATAACCCAGGGTCTCTGTGGGAAACAGGAGCTGCTTGATGGTCATGGAGTCACCCATTCAAACTGAGCCTGTGCCTGTCTGCTGTGTCATCTCACATGCAATCTCTGTCAGAATTAAATCTTAGTCCAAGTGCCAAGTCCCATAACCAGGTACATGCATAGATAGTTTGATGTGGTTGAGTAGGTCTCCCATAAAGTGAGTATCTGTGGGCTCAGATTCCAAGGCACTGAGGAATACGTGACACAGTCCTCATCCCAGCACTGACTGCTAGCCTCAAGACACATTCTTGTGGGAACCTACTGATACATATATATGTTCTGGTTTTAAACACTCTTGAAAATAATCTTATCTATCATTCCTTGTCTAGCAGCTCTATCTTATCTCTCTTTATTGTACAATATCAAAGTGCTTTCCTTATATTGAATATGTATGGTGTGCCAGAAAGATTACAGTATTTTCTATAAAGATCCCAGAGGAGCAAGAACAGGGAAAAGAAAGATAACTGCTTAGGTCACAATCAGCAATTACAGGAAACAATAGCAGCAAGGGAATCTATAGATGCTTGTGTAACCCCAGTGCAACACCTGTGACTTAATGCACAGGAATTAATAGTAATCCAAAACAGAAACAGCAAGTTATTCCAAATGCTTTTTATTCATCACAGCAAAATTCTGAAGGTTTCAGTCACAGTGTGCTTGTTAGTGAATCAGGCCATACTTCTCAATATGCACTTCTGAGTTAGCCTCCAGCTGACAAAAAGATGTTGCATAAATGGTGATGTCTGCAAGTAAATGTGATACAAAATTGTACTGAATGACCAAACCCCAGACCTATGTTGTAGCTGACACTACATGACACTACATGACACTCACAGCACAGAGTGGTCTAAGCATTCCTTCTCATGCTTTCTGTGGGAAGCACCTGAGATGGCAACTCCTGTCAGAGCTCACCAAAAAGCATCAAACTTACATTTTATTTTTTTTTTCTCTCAGTAAATGCCATTTTCTCTCATGCTCCAGTCCTGAGGACATTTTCATTCTGACTGTCTATGCACATGTATGCCACCCCCTGAGTATCAACTAGGAGGCTTGAAGACTGTCTGTGCAGCTCCCCTGTGCTGTCCTGGCTTTGGGCAACCCTGGACACAGCTGGTGCAGCGACATGACAGCTGGGTGCCTGGAGGTGGGTGCCTGGAGGTGGATACCTGGAGGTGAATGCCCTGAATATTCAGACATATTTCCTGTACCAGATTGTAAAAGTAGGCACAAAGCACTCAAAAAATGGACTGACTGTTAAACTGCCCTTTCTGCCAAGTGATTGCACCAAATTCTCAGTATTTATCTAGAGTTTTAGAATGTGCCCTTCCTCACAGTGTCTTTGGGTGCATCTATATAAGGGAAGTAACATCTGTCTTTACATACCTATATGTGCATTATATACATTTCAGAGCGATACACTGTTTTATAGAACTAGCCTCGTACTGAAAGTAGGACATAATTAAATTAAAATACCTTTTATTATAGTGATTAAGAGCTATTGGGAAGGAAAATTTTGGACTTTACTTCAAAAAGAAGTATTCACTGTTTACCTGCAAAATAGAGACAACACTCACAGAGTATCAGATATGCCATGTGTCGTGGATTGACCTTGGCTGAATGCTGGGTGACTACCAAGCTGCTCTATCACACCCCTTCAGCAGGATGAGGAGGGGAGAAAATGAGATGGGAAAAACCCCAAACTCATGGGTCAAGACAAAGGCAGTTTAATAGAAACAAAGCAAAGCAAAAGAACAAAATATTTATTTTCTAATTCCCATCAGCAGGCCATGTCTGGCCACTTCTGGGGAAGCAGGGCTTTTGGTATTAGTAGCCGTTGCTCCAGAAGACAAATGATGTGAATAACAAATGCCCCCCTTTCCCCTCTGTTCCCCTTGCTTTTATTTCTGAGCAGACATCGTGTGGTATGGAATATCCCTTTGGTCCATTTGGGTCAGCTGTCCTGGCTGTGTCCCCTCCCAAGACCTTCCTCACCCCCAGCCTACTACCAGGGGGGGGAAATGTTGGAGAGCCAGCCTTGGTGCTGTGCTAGCAGTGCTTGGCAGTAACCAAAACAGGGGTGTGTTATCAACCCCCCTTGAGCCACCAATACAAAACACAACACTCTGAGGTCTGCCACGGGGAAAATTAACTCCATCTCAGCCAGACCCAATGCACCATACCATGCTAAGAGTATATGAGAACCAAAATTATTTTTCTTAAACAATTAATTTCCTTATCAAGTACATAAATACAGTTTTTAAGTGGGTTTGGACACATTTCCATGCACAAATCTTCTGAAAGACTGTGTTAGTCTGGAGCTAAATACTAGATGTCATTTCTACTCAAACTTGCACTGCAGAGGGTACAGCCAGCTTAGGCTCTTTTGTTCCAAAGCCAATTGCTCCCCATTTAAACTAAAATAGCTGCTCCTCAATTATAAAGACTAGTAATAGCAATACTGATATATTTCCCTTCCTCTGCACCAGTACTTGTAGTGGATATAATTGAAAAGCTGTTTTGAAGCAGTTAAGGTTACATTTTCATTTGAAATGACTGAGCAAAAGCCAGTTGTCTGAAAGCCAGAGATGGATCAGTATTACAGATTTTATGCATTGCTTGCAGAACTGCTCCATAACACTGTGCAATCCAAAAATATTCATGACATAGCCATAAACCAGACAGTAAACACTTTTGTTGCATATGGAATTAGGGGGCTTAAGTAATGTTATCTTCATAATTGCCTAAATTATTAGTAGACCAGAGCATAACAGGGAAAGCTGCTGGTAAAACACAACCAAAGCTCATGGTAGAATGCAGCAGAGTCCCCACTATCACCTGCAAGCTCACCCTGGGGCAAATTCAGCAGTTGCCCACAGAGGCTGCTGAAGGGCTGTAGTGTTGGGGTTGTGGTTGGAATGTGTGCTTGGAGTGGTGATTATCTGGAAACACATGACTGCTCTCCTACAAGGCCCAGAATAGCTGCCAAAGCTGATGAATAGACTGCAAACACGCTACGTGCATTGTGCTTGCCAGGTGTGGTGGTTTCACCCACCACTAAAACCGTGTGCTCCTGCACTCACCCCCCAAACCCAGTGAGACAGGGAGAGAAACACAACAAAAGTCTCATGAGTTGAAATGAGGACAGGGATGGCTCACTCACCAGCTATGGTCATGGGCAGAACAGACTCGAGGTGGGGAAGAAAAATAAATTCCATTCATTACCAGTTGTCAGAGTAGGATAATGAGACATAACAACATTTTAAGACACTTTCCCCCCATCCCTTCCTTCTTCCTGGCCTCAAATTACTTTGCTCCAGATTTGTCTGCCTTCTCCCTGACAGCAGCACAGGGGTGTGGTGGTTTCACTGGGGTAGCACTTGGCTAGCCCTGGGCTAGCCCTTGGCCAGCAGCCAACATAGCCATTCAACCATTCCCCCCTCATCCCCAGGGGATAGGAGAGAGAATTTGTGGGCAAGGGTAAGGAGACTCGTAGGTTGAGATAAGAATAATTTAATAATTGAAATAAAATCAAACTTAATAAAACTGATATTAAAATAGTAGTGATTATAATAATAGTAATAAAATATGCAAATGAGCGATACCCAGTGCAACAGCTCACCACCCACCAACCGAGCCCGGCCCATTCCCAGATAACGATCCTGGAGGAGCGACAATCCCGAACCGAAACCGCAATCCCGGAAGAACGAGAGCCAGAAAGAGCTAAAAGAGGAAGAGCCCCTCACTAATGTACTGAACATGACGTGATATGATATGGAACACCCCATTGGCATATCTAACTGTCAGTTTAGCTTATTAATTTAAATATTTTTCACCCCCTTCGATCTTGTGCTTGTGGACTAACAGAACTTGAAGTCCTTCACTTCCAGCGACAAAAATGCAAACACTGGTGTGTTATCAGTGTTTCCCTCATAACAAATCCCAGGCTGAAAGCAAAACACAGCACTATTCTAGCTACTGAAAAGAAACCCAGCTCTGTTCCAGCTAAAAACCAGGACAG
>NW_010292163.1:19827-20092 GCF_000700745.2 Antrostomus carolinensis
ATCCCTCCCACAGGCTGCAAGAGCCCAGGAGCAAAGTGTTTCAACACAAGCTTCCCATGGAGCCATGGACCTCTTCAGGCTCGGCTCCTGACTCCAGCATGGAGGCATTCACAAGCTACAGACAGGCCTCTGGTCCACTGTACCTCTTTCCCCCCCTCTGGGAGTCTCCTTGCTCACCAAACAACCACTCAAAGTCACACCTGCCCTCAGGCACAACTTTCTGCTCTGGTGTGGAGTCCTCCATGGTCTATGCGTGGGTATCTGC
>NW_010292164.1:0-39918 GCF_000700745.2 Antrostomus carolinensis
GTCCTAGTACTGACCCTTGAGTTACTCCACTAGACACAGGTCTCCACTAGACTCTGTCCCATTGACCACCACTCTCTGGTTTCTTCCCACCAGCCAGTTAACAGTCTACCTCACTACCTGATCATCCAGTCCACACTTCCTCAATTTGGCAGCGAGGATGCTGTGGGAGACCGTGTTGAATGCTTTACTGAAATCAAGGTAGACCACATCCACTGAAACAGAGTATGTTTCATAGATAGTAATAATTCCATGATTCTATCACTGGAGTATATTGTTGCTGAGTCTAGAGCTAACGTTAACTTGCATGTCTTCTCAACTCGGCATGGTACAAATACATTGTATTGTACTGTGTATTGTACATGGTACAATTGCTTTTCTCTGGAGCTTGTTTGTATGATCTAGGACTGCAACCCTCTGCAAGCACTGCTGAAGCAGTGAGTCCAGGGGACTCTCTCATGCACAATAATAAAATGTTTCTTCTCAAGAATTTACTTTTTATAAAGTGAGGAGACAGGAGACCCACTCCACTGTAGTTTTCTCTTTCTGTATCTTTTCCCTTGGGGTTTTACATAAGATTTTATGGAAGGGTTTTAATTTTATTGGGATATTTTTCTGAGCTACCCTTAAGTAACCCTTTGAGCTCATTCATGTTCTCTGTGGCAGAGTGTTCTGTTGCAATTACAGACATACAGCAAACCAGTGAAGAGCTGAAAATAGAATGTACAAGTCTTTTTTCTCATTACAGTTCAGAAGGGAGGCGATGGTCTGTGCCACTGCTCCACAGAGTCAGAAGAATTGCTGTGGTTCCACCAGCAAGCCAGGACAAGGGCTTACAATTTTATTGTGATAATGTCTGGAGGCCCCAAGTAAAATCAAATCCTCATTTTGTTCGCTGTTGAACAGCTTCTACTCTAAAGAATTTTTAATCCAAGACTTGAATCCTGCACTCGCAGAAGTACTGCTTTAGTGCAGAAAATAATGTACCAAGTAAAAAAAAAAAAAAAAAAAAAAGTCATTATTTTCTTCTATTACATATTATTTCTACTATCTGAGGATAGAAAACTAAGGTGCAAAAGGACTGGATAATTTGCCCAAAATCATACAGGCCTTTTATTGAAACCCAGTCTTTAATGTTCTAGTCCAGTGCTGATCTACAAAACTATGCTTCTTTTCAGCTGCAGATTTAGTTATCGCTCAAATCTGTTCTTGTGTAAGCAGGTTGCTTGCTAACCAGAGTAATCACTAGAGTTGTCCTGTGCTCTCATTTTAGGACTGCCTTGGTCACACAGAGGTCGGTAGCACTTTTCTACAATCTGGAGGTATCCATCCAGCCTCCAATGCAACTATTCTTCCATTCTTGTTAATATCTTTTTCAAGTCCTTTGGCAGAGATACAATATTCAAATAATCACTGATAACGTTTATCAGACCACCTACTTATACACACAACAATTCTTTACTTTCCCCTTTCTACTTATATTTTCCTGCATTATTGTTCCACTCCATTACTTTTCTCAATTGTTTCCAAACCAGTCTTCCAAAAACAGACTCTCAACATTATCCTTCCAATTATTTGTTACTGTGCCTCCAACTATATTTCTTGCCCCTTAATTACACACCTCATCCCAGCAGCTTTGCATACCATGTCTCTCAAACCTCCTTCCCCACTGAAAGGGATGCCAAGGCACCACTGGGGATCCCAAGGAGTCACAAAACCTCTGTGCACGTAAGTTTCGTGTGTCTGTAGACTGCTGCTGGTAGCTGCCACTCTAACTGCTGGGTGCAGATCCCAAGGTCTAAGCATCTACAAACAGCTGTTTAGCTGAGATTAAGCTTTATCCAAGATTAGCCAGTGCTACCAAGCTGCTGCTTCTGCAACATGTAGGTACCAAAATTCAGTGCTATACAGGTGAGTGCCTGCTGTTGGCAGATTGTTACCTCCATCAATAAAAGTTCACAAGCATCTCCTTCCATGCTTTAGCTGTTGGCAGATTATTACCTCTGGGAGTAAAGCTCTGCAAGCATGTCCTTCTATGCATTAGCTGATAAACTATGGTGGTGTGCACAGCACTGACTCTGTGGCTGTTTTTATGCTGTCTTTGGTAACAGTGCCTCAGTTGAGGCTTGTGCTTTCTGAGCACAGTAACTTAAAACAGTTGCTTTTGTACAATAGGCCTTAGATTGTTTCCAATTCATGCCAACTGCTACTACACTGTGCTTTGGCAAGACCAAACTCAAGCTTAGCAGCTCTCCAGCGTGACATCCCCACATCCAGTTATAGTACTCCTCTCTAGCGCACAACACCTCAACACATACTTATGTGTCATAGATGTCCCAAAGCTCTCTAGCAGTGTAATAGCACTGACTCCCTTATCTACCTCAATCCCATCAGATTTTGAACCAAGTTCACTATGTGGATGCCCTGAATATAAGGACAGAAAGAGCTGAGGAACTGTCTGGCTCTTTTCTTCCTTGATTGCCTCTCCCCATAGAGGCTCAGCACCGAAAGCAGGAAGGCTTTTGCTGGTCATTCATGCCTTCTACAAAGGGCATGGGGTTGTTAACCTCAGAAATATGTACCTCATAAACTTCTGCCAGATGCAGATGGACTGCCTTGTATCCTGAAGAGCCCTGATAGCCCTTATTTGTCCACAATGCAGAACAGGTTCAGTAAATAATAGAGACCTCTGGAGATTCAGTGTTGCCACCTCTTGCAAAAGCAGATACAACTTCAAAATTTCTGATGTTTGTGAAGGGTTTTATCCAGCTGGTGTTGTAGTATCTCCAAAGATGGAGATTTTGCAGCCTCTCTAGGCCTCTGTTTCAATGTTTTACCCCTATCAGTGAGAAACATTTTTCTTTGCCGCAGCTTATGCCTGTTGCTCTTCAAGATTTTGCTGTGCACTGCCAGTTGCTGTCTCACTCTATAGCTCTCCATAACTACCCATTAGGTAGTTAAAAACAGCAGTTAGATGCCCTCTTAACTTTCTTATCTATAGGCTAAACAAACCCAGCTCCTCACATACCATATCCTTGCTTATCTAAGGTTCCTCGTATACTATATGCTCAGTCCCCTTAACCATCCTGCTGACCCTCTACTGGACTTTGTCCAATTTATCAGCCTTGTACTGGCAGCCCAGAAGTGGACATAAGATTTGAAAGAAAGTCGCATAAGTGTTAAAAAGAGAGGAATAGTCACTTGCTTCAACCTGTTGGCTACCCTCCTGTGATACAGTTCAGAGTACTGTTGGACTTTATCCATACATAAAGGCCAAAAATGTTGGCTCACATTCAACTTCTCATTCAACACATCCTTTCCTACCAAGATGCTTTGCGGTTAGACAGCCCCCTACAGCCTGTGATGCTGCATGGGATTACTCCTCCCTGTGTGCAGGACTTGGCATTTACCTTTGCACATTATTGACAGTTGCCTTAGAAATAAGGCAACTGTTTTCCAGCAGCCACATTTGGGGGTAGACATTGAGAGCAATCAGCAATGAGAAAGGTATGAGAACACATCCCTGCCCTTTGGAGGAATAAGAGACATCTGGTTTAAGACAGGTGCTAAAGAAGTTCTCTCTAATAATACCTATGGGATACACACTTGAGCTAATCCCACATTCTCATATGAAGTCATTCAGATTCAATCAATCAGATTTGACCAAGTTGCAAAACAACATATGAAACAGTTGAGACCCAACAGAAGCCTGAACTGATGTAACAACATAGAAAGTAGGCTTACAAATCCCAGAGAGCTGCTGTTACCTCTCAGTCACTGAGGTAATCAGCAGTAACTTCCCAATGGGTTCTTTGCTTCTCCCAGATTCTCAGCAGTGTTCCAGATTACATGTCCCAGCAACACACGCCAGATGTGTCCTTTCACTTGAGCAGTAAAAAAATTATATTGCAGGCCTCTTGTTGTTCAAGCCCAGTGAGGATGCACCCTGGTTTTTATAAGCTTTGCTGCCTCTATTCTGAGTAAGTCATACATTTATTGGAAAATCACTTAGTGTTATGACTGGATAAAACAGAATCTGATTTACCTGATTTAGATTTGGATATTCTGGTTCTTGAATGGTGCTGAGTATCATATATATTCACTATATATTCATTGTGATTGAGAAAGAAAATATTTTTAAAATTTCAAAACCTTTTAGAGGTTTCCTTACAGAGCTCTAAAAAATCACAGAAATGAGAAATAATTATCTACACTGATCAGTTATCAAAATTTTGCTACACTTACTGCTCTATAATCATTATAACAGCTAATGGGTTCCTAGGGATTCTGACACTGTAGGTTTCTGTTCACAAGAATAAAACCTGAAAGTTTCATTTGTTTTTCCCTCCCTTGAGCATCCCCATGCTCCTTTTCTAAGTGCTTGTCACTTCTGAAGAAGTTTACATTTCCTCCCTCTAGAAAACAAACGCAATAAATCTGCCCAGGTCAGTTCTGACTTTTGTGAGTTTTGCTTATGATAAAAACTGAATACTGTGTCCTCCTGTGATTACAAAAAGCAAGGGAAAAAAAAAAAAAGGAGAAATAGAAGAAGGCTGTAATTTTATCATCCCAACAAACCTTAGAATATGCTGTTAAGAATCACTCAGCTTAGCAGAGTCGTAATTTGAAAATTTGACTTTGTTAATGTTTACTCTTAAATTCTGCTTCAACTGCAAATGATGAAAATTCATTGTATGTATTTAAAGATCAGTGCTCAAGGCTTTGGTTTTGTTGCAAAGCTTTTTTAAGCAGTGTGTTGATTTTCTCCACCTTGATCTTAATTCATTTATACACACATGTGTGTCTTTAGTAGCAGTTTAACACAAGTTGAAATGTTCCTAGAAAGTTGCTGCACAAAGAGTTAATTTCCTCTGATAAAAGGTTTTTTACATGCTCTGTTCTTGTAGAAAAGGATCCAAATGCGGTAACTGGATTTGACACAATGGAAAGATTTGTAAGTAGATTTGTAAGTTGACCTCATCACTCTCTCCAACTACCTGAAGGGAGGTTATAGCCAGGTGGGGGTTGGTCTCTTCTCCCAGGCAACCAACAATAGGACAAGGGGGCATGGGCTCAAGCTCCGCCAGGGGAGGTTTAGGTTAGATGTTAGGAAGAAATTCTTTACAGAGAGGGTAATCAGGCACTGGAACGGCCTGCCCAGAGAGGTGGTGGATTCACCATCCCTGGAGGTTTTTAAAAAGAGATTGGACGTGGCCCTTAGTGCCATGATATAGTAATTGGAGTTGGATCAGGGGTTGGACTTGATGATCTTGGAGGTCTTTTCCAACCCAATCTATTCTATGATTCTATGATTCTATGAACAGGTGAAAATATAACTGGCAACAATTAAAAGCTAATTATCTGCAGCCATCAACTGGTCACCAGCTGTTCTGAACTCTATAAAGAAGCATACACTACAAGGGAACTGAATATGCTATGGGAAGAAGTGTCAGTAAAGACTACAAAACTGGGAGGAGATATGCAGGACATTTAGTTCACCTGATCCTAGACGTCCTCCTGTGAGGAGCTGTATTCTGCACATTCTCACATCAGGACATAGTGCTGACTCTTCTCCTGGTTGCACCAGATTTTAATCGCTGTGAGCTGCTAAGCTTAGAAACACTTATTCCTCTTTTACTCCACTCATGGCTTTGGTGGAATTGCTCACATTAACCAGCTGCTAATCTTAGACTTCCTACTTGGGCCCATGTTTCTGCTCAGCTGAGGAACAGAACCAGGAAACCAGTGGGGTTGTGAGTGGGGTCTGAAGGGGACTTTTTTGTTTGGTTGTTTTTTTTTTTCACACTGGCAGTAGAATGAAAGCAAAGTGAGTTTCCAAGTGCCTTCTCAGTTCCCTTCTTTTGTCTGGTTGCTTTTTATCCAACATTAATTAATATAATTGCTACAATTTCATAGTCCAGTGGAGACTAACTAATGATACTGGAGCTGAGCATTCTGTTTCTGCAATAAATCAAGAAAGCAGTTCATGTAATTCAGCTTTCCACTTCTTCCCACCACATCAAATTAAAGAAGATAAATATTTCTTTTTCATGGCTTAAGGTCTGGTAGTTAGATCACTACCCCACTACTTCTCATGAAGGTCTGATACGATACTTACTTCTGACTGAGGAGAGTTCAAATCCAACACTTCAGCCATTTGAGAGAGCACCAAGTGCTCCAGTCTTGGGAGGAACAATCTCTTCAACTTCCATTGAATCTATTCCTCAGTGTAGAAACCAGCACAAGATTTATGGGGCCAGCAAAACAGAAGGGAAGGAGGAACATAAATAAGTAGCTAGGAAAACTTCCTAGAATGCAGCTGGCCAGTTTTTAGTTTAAAAAATACCAAACCAAGATATTATCCCAGCAGCAGAGACTGGCTAAGCTTCGTATGATTAAAGGAAACATAAATCTGTGTTCCCAGAAGTGGCCTCTGAGATAAATCCCTAAAGGAAATGGGGACCCGCTATATGAGGAAACAAGTTGTCCCACCAGAGGGCTACCAAGGGTGCGATGGCAAATGGCTTGTCACAGCAATACCTGGGAAGAGGGGCTGCTGGTACTGTTGCCTGACCTCCCCCCCTGTGGGATGCTCAGAGCTGACCCACTGCTCTACCTCCTTTCCAAAACTGAAGCAAAGAGAGAAAGTGGAGAACTTGGTGTTTTTGTAAAGTGCAGTTGGCACATGTGCCCTGCCTGGTTACTGCCAGTTAAAATTATAATTTGAGGTGAAAAAATATAGAAAATCTGAAAAAAATCAGCAGATATCAGGAAAAAAAAAAGAGATCTGATTACATATATTTACTTTCTCAAGACCATAGATGTGTCTGTAGTGACATGTCCATGGTCTACAGCTGGACTTGCAAACAAAAGCCTGGGGTATTCTTACTTTTTCCTGTTTTCTTAAAGAGTAGTGGGAATGTTGAGAGGAACAGATGAGACTAAACTTAAAAAGTCACAGTGTGGGGAGCTCTTTCTTCAAAACCAAACCAAATTTCAATACATTTTCAAGAAAAACAACCTGACTTTAAATATAAACTTTATAGAGGAAAAATGGCCTTCTTACTAAGGTAAGACCCACCTTATGACAAGACCCCAGAACTATCTATCTACCCAAATTTTCAAGGCTGCAAGCAGACATGGCTTGCATGCAACATATTCAGGCAAGAAGATGTGCACAGTTCTGTATTTGAATCCTTTGTTTTGCACAGTAAACTGTGGGGGAGGCAGATTATTTAGCAGGACCTGTAGTGATAGGATGAGGGGTAACGGTTTTAAACAAAAAGAGGGTAGATTTAGACTATCTGTAAGGAAGAAATTTTTTACACTGAGGGTGGTGAAACACTGAAACATGTTGTCCAGAGAGGTGGTAAAGGCACCATCCCTGGAGACATTCAAAGTCAGGCTGGATGGGGCTCTGAGCAACCTGATCTAGTTGAAGATGTCCCTGCTTACTGCTGGATGGTTGGACTAGATGGCCTTTAAAGATCCCTTCGAACTCAAGCCATTCTATGATTCTATGATTCTATTTTTGCAAGGCACAGGATGCTAAATGGACTGGCATATTGCCGGGTAGAGCTGAGAGTATGTAAATATTCCACCTGAAGGCAAATCCTGAGCCTGACTTCCAGCCAAGAGCATCTCTGAAGTGAGGCATGCCTAGAGATGTAATGTTTAACATTCTTTTTCAAGTCAAAAAGCTTGTGATTTTGTAGAGGGAAAAACAAGACATGCCATGTATTTTATTTTATTTTTTTATAAGCTGGCACCTTATTGTAGGTAGGAAGAATTTTCTTCCTTGTGCTGGATACTAACCTTTAGATTAAGGTTAAGGCTTTCAGCATGGTATCTATAGCAATCAGAAGGGAACCATCTCAAGCCAGCAGGCTGAGATGTTTTGGTAACAGCCAGCTAGGGAACAGTGAAGATGAGGAATCCGTCCGTCAGACATGATGTTCACTGGTGTCAGAGGAGCTGTTGCCTACCAGGAGTTCAGAAACTGTGGTGCACTGGCAAGGTGTCCTTCTTTGCCCTGGTGAAATGCTACTGCTGCTACCCTCATGGATGCCATGGGTTGTCAGCAGAAGTGCCCAGGCACTGGGAAACAACCAGATTAGTTCTTCCTCAGCCTGAAGTTATGAAAACTCAAATCCCCCACTTCCCCAGGAAGTACTTAAGCATTCAGACTATAAAGTGTTTGGGAGAAGAAAAGAAGGACAGCTGAGGGATGCAGAAAACATTGCATTCCCTTAATGATCCAACCAGCTGATCCATTGGGCAGTCTGGGATATGTGCTTGATGTGAATCCATCAAGCAGAATGACATCTGTGTCCAATGCAAGAGGTCCCCTTCTACTCCCTATTCCCACAAAAGCATCAGGGGGATTTCATTCAACAAGAATTCTCCTCAAATATATTAAATTGTGTCATAATGTTAAGAAATTAATTAGTTAAAAATTCAAGGCCCCTGATGTATTGAGAGGATGCGAAGAAAAGTGAGCACGGGGTTTTTAAAATAAAAAAAAATAAGAGAGAGAGAGAGAAAAGAGAGAGACATGAGATAAAATCCAGGGAGGACACTGGGCATTCACATGAGAACAAGACTCTCTTTCCTGTAGGGAAGGACTTCCATCACTAGGCTGTAGTTTGAACCATGACTGATAGCTTGCCCTTTCCATCCAGTGACTCCTAAATAGTTATCTGCACATGGTCATGTAGGTACTTCTACAAAAGGTGTCTTACTTCCCATCATCCTGAGTAACTCAGTCTCTCATCTTCAGGAAGAAGGGAGAAATGGAAGTTGAATCCGCCTTTAGCTGAATTCAGGTCACCTAATTATAAATAGCAGTAGAGAGCAAGGATATTTCTCCCTCAGGTCTCCCACTTCCCTAGCAAAGAATATTATATAAAGAATACCAGAAGGAATTGCATTTTATGCAAAGCCTAGTACAGCTGGTATGTGTTAGGTATGCTTTGATAACATCTTCCAGACCAAAGCCCTAGGGAACTGGGGCAGAATGGGGGGAATTGAGGAATGCCTGATTTTGGTTTGACTTAAGCAGGAATTAAGTACTGAACTGCTCAGTTCTCTCAAGGCAAGGGATCTGGGGTGTGCATGGGGTACCACTACTTGAGAAACATAAAAAATAAAGCAATTGGGGACCTTAGTTGCTTCCTGAGATATGTAACAGGAGGTTTCAGAGTCACAGTTTTGGGTGGGAGTGCTTAGATTTCTTTAAACTCTATTTAGCACAGCTACAGTGCATGTTCTTTACTCTCTCTTCTACCAGTATGGCTCCATATTAAGTGAGAGGTAGACCACGTGTACAACTGAGAAGGGAAGTTAACCTGAAACATTTATGTCATTGGTGGTCCTCCTTGAATCATCCATCACTTACTACTTACATGTCCAAAAGAGTATTTATATTGAATATTGGGATATGTCATGCTGAACTAGATCAAATTGGTTTCACTCAAATTAATTTTTGTCTCATCAAATAGAATTTACTTACTTAAACTTTACTCAAGATTGGCCTTTTCAGAATAGGCACTTGGCTATGAATGACAACATCCCAGAACAATTTATCTGAAGTTTACTGACTTACTTTGCTTCTATAGCATCTATTTCTTCTAATATTAGTCTTGAAATTTGGTAATAAGGAAATGAGGGACCTTCCTTTTTATGTTCCAACTATTCTGCTTTGTAAATTCTGCATAGATACACACACATTTCCATCTGCTTTAGGCTTTTTTGTAGTCAGTCACATATGCTCTGAGAAATATTTTTTATATTTTAGCACTAGACCTGATCAGATAATTCACAGTGAATAATTTATTTGAACAAATTTAGACTTTTCTGTTTGTAAGTTGTCCATGAGCTGCTTTTAATTTTCTTGAATTTATTCATTATTCAAAAGTATTTGCTTAATAACTTCTATGAATAACTTAATGAGTAAAGCTTGTTTGTGGAATGTTTGTGAGCAGTTTGACATGAGTACTGAGAGCTTGGTGCTGTTGCTCAGTTTTTTGAGATATTAAGGCCATATAGCATTTTTCTTCTTCTTACTGGGTGAATAAATTGAAGTTGTCTTATGTGAGTACTTATATACGAAAGTTCAAAATTTGCTTTTCATAACAAATAGTAGTCAGTTATAATGTGCTGCAACTGTGAGCATCCCTGAAGTACACCTTTCATTTCCTTACTCCCATGACTGCAAATAGGCCATTCTCTTATAAAAGGAATTTCATTTTTGTACAGGTGGGTCTAGATGAAGAGAAATTTTTAGGTAACCAGCTTGCATTTGCTAGATGTCTGCTCCAGCTCCATAACTGGAAGAAGAAAAAAGCCAATAACTATCAGTTGTTTTAAATAAAAGTACTATTGCTCTTAGAATATAAGCTACTGCATTGGCAATTCTTTCTAAAATCTTTCTTTTTTAACATCGATGCCAGCTTTTTATTTTAAAATATAGCCTTAATGTTGTGTCTATGAAAAGTTAAGTATTTGACAACAAAACATCTTGAGCACTAGTTTCATCTTGGAAGACTGGAACAGATTTATATGAAATAAACAATGTCCCTTGTGTTATTTATTTTTTAATTACAGTATCAAAAACTTCAGGCAATGAATGTTAAAAATGGATTTTTATAGGAACCTTCAGAATTGAGAGTCTGATAAAACAAATTTAATAATTCAATGATAGAATTGTTTATTTGTATTTTAAAGCTGATTAGGTTAATTTTTGTTTCTTTTAGTAAATGTTACAGAGATCTTCTCTGTAATTATTTTAATTAGATGCATTAAATCTTTCTGAGACATTAAATACAGATAACTAAGCAGAAAAAGCACAGTTGTTTTATGGCTTTTAATGCTGTTTAAAGCACAATAACCATGATCTTATTTTGAATTTTTGTTCATCACAACCCTTGCATAAGATTGATGAAAATGCATTAACCAAGATATATTTATCCACCTTTATATTCCTTTGGAAATGTCATTTATATATCACCAAAATGCTATGTTTTAGTAAGGCTGCTGCATATTTGACATGTAACTGACAGATGATGTCTAAGCATTATGCAGGGCTATTAAAGATGACATAGAATGCACAAACGGATCAGTACATGAGGGAGAAAGCTAGTGAGATTTTGGAAAAAAATCTAACATCACTGGGTGAAAGTCACAACTGCAGTTGTACAAATTAAATAAAGGAGAGAACATACAACAGAAGGAAGGTAAAAAGCAAAACTCTACGAGGTAGTGTATCAGGTCTGCAGTAATAAAATAAAATAGAAAAAAAACAACAACCAAAAAACCACAAACCCCAACAACCAACAACTAAATATTAGTAGTGCAGAGTAAAATAGTCTATTTCATATGCTTGTGTATACCTGATTTAACCTGAGAGCAATAGATTTTATTCTGTTTGAACCTTCAAATATGATTTAAGAGAGAAGAATTCAGATCACTTGTGTACATGAGGGGCTTCTCATCTCTTATCTCCCACTAGATTTCAACTTCAGTCCCCTAGAAATTTCCAATGAAAGTGCAGATCCCTACATAAGAAATTTGTTTTGGTACTGTGTTATTAATTTTTCTTAAGCATACATGTAAAATCTCTTAAAAATAGCCCACAAACCCTCTTCTCCCTCTCAGGGCTTCATGGACCATGAAGTGGGAGCTACTATGTCCTAATTACTAGAAGACACAGATTTTTTTAAACAAAGGACATTCCCAGCCATTTTTGCAAAGTTTAATCAAATGAACAGAAAGAAACAACCATTAGAAGGGCTAGAGACATGGAAAAAGAGACCCAATGACTGAATACAAGTAGAACTCAACATAAAATGAATAAAAGTTTCTCTAGCTAATCATTCATGTATGTTTAGATTTTCCTGACTGAGAAGAATTTATACGAGAGCCTGGAACACAAAAGCAAAACATGTCTGGATGGTGAAGTGATTTATCTCCCATTTGTATTGTTGGATCTTGCATCTGGGCTATCTGTGTTGGAGAAATGTGTGTCCACGCCTGTCCTTTCTGTTGGAATGAAGTAGTCACCTCTGAAACAGAGCCTAAATGTGGTTCTGGGTACAGTTCACACCAGGGACTGCTCCTGTTAATAGATATGGACATGACGGTACATGTCTTGGTGCCTTCTGTTCTAGCCTGCCCTGGTAAGCTTTCCATCCCCCATGAGCTTTTATGTCCCGTGTACACCTGGTCGTGCGCCATTAAAGAACTACTTTGGTATATAGCCCTCTCTTCTCTTCTAATACTCTGACTCAAAATCAATAATACTAGCCTAATAATGTGTTATAGCCAAAGGGATGTTGCATAGGACCTAAAGGAGCCATAGAGCTGAACAACATGAATGCATGTCTCCAGAGTGGAGTAGATGTGGCCACCTCTGCCACATGGCCCAGGGACTGAGCACCACTCCCAGGGGCTAACTCATTTATCCAGGTGGTCACAGCACACAGGCCACAACCTTCTGTCTATCAGTCTTCTGCTCTCACTAAGCATCTGACAGAGCATCTAGGTACTTGAGTTTGGGCTGGAGATTTGAAGCATAAAACTCATAGTCACTGAAGCACTTTGCTTGACAATATCTACATCCACTTTGGGGTAACTGGCTTGCTTAAGCACATCACAGGGATATGAAGAATGAGTAAAGAATTAAATCAGAATAGTCTAAGTTTCAAAATAACACTTCTGCTATTGGACAGTCTCTTAAACTTTGAAAAAGTAAGTCAGTGACACATTGCAATAAACTGATGGGCAAATTTGCACCTGAGTGCACTTTGCTCAGTGGACCTGCTCAACTGCAGCTCATATCACCCCTTCCATGTCCTTCACCTTGTCTTTTCAATTCAAGACCTTTTACCTCTTCATCAGTGGGCAGGGAAGGAGAAATGAAAGTTCATTGTTACAGCTACTCTGGAGATTTTGGAGCTACTGTTGGAAATTGTAAGAGTGACCAATTTTCTGATGTACTAATTTGGTAGTACTGTGGTGCAATAGTCTGTGGGAATTACACACTGAAAGCAGTGGGAGTTATACAGGGATGTGTTTTTGAAAATTCTAATAAATGTCTCTTTTATATATATGTATACGTAGACACTTGTTTAAATCCCTGTGCATTGGTGACTCATGTTAACTGAAATAAATGGCTCTTCCCTACTTCCCTAGGTGCTGTGAGGATAAATTAATGTGTATGAGAGTCTGAAAGTTTAGATACTTAGAACCACAACTTCTTAAGCAAGTATCTGGATTGAGGAAGTCTGTTTCCTTCCCATCTAGGTCCATTTTACACATATGAATAATATCATTGCAAAGCCCAGAGGCCCAATCATTATTCCTACAGATATTCTGCTCTGTAAAGTTGAGGTTATGGACTTCACCTTGTGAATGGTGTTCCCCAATGAACACAGAGACTTAGCAACTTATGTCACATGCAGTGAATGCCAGGTTTTGTGTTTCTCTCATTTGCTCTCTGTCATGTCAATGTTCTGGTGGCTGTTGTAGACTTAGGGGTGCCACGGGTCTACTCTGTGAGTCACAATGCAGTATCCCCTGTTCTTTGGGATTATATCTCTTGGTTTCTGTGTGTTCTGCACCACTATTTACAAATTTTATTCTCTGGACTGTATTAATCAATGTATCTGTTCTATTGGTTTTCCTCATTTAAGTTCAGTCTTTTCAAACATTTTGCAAAGAACTTCCATTGGACACTGTGTCCGGCAGAAGTAATGGATGTGACTGAGAGTAGAGAGGACCATGAAAGTATAGAGAACGGTGATAACCACTTCATTCAATAATGTATATATGTATACAGAAACAACTAAAAAAATCAATCTCTTGAGAAGGATTTGTTGGTATTTTAGCCAGGTTTTAGTTTTAAAGTTAAGTGTAACTGCCAGTAACGCTTGTATTTTCCTTTTGTGATCTCATCTGCTTGTTTTTGCATTGATCCATTTTGTTTGCTTTTAGCTTTATATTCCTCTCCTCCTTCCCTTCCCAACATGCTCTGCTTTTGTTTTTCTTGTGATATCATAGCAGCAGCACGGTAAAGCCCCACAGAGATCTTCTTGCTTCAATTCAATTTGGCTCACATGTATTGCTCTCTTTCTTCCTGAAATTGTATTGCCATTTCCAGAAATGACATAGCAATATTTCACTTGAGCTCAGTTGCCATTTTAAGTGGACCTTCATGGATTTGCATTAATTATATGAAACCATGCCTAATAGAACTACAGTGTGGAGAAAGGTAAAATGAAATTAGTTTAGCTCATTGTCTGTCGTGCACTGACTTGGCAGAGAAAATAAAATTGTAGATTGCTATAATATCTATAAAAATCCTGCAGGATCAGTCCTACACTATCCTCAAAATCTGTGCATGCTGATATGCAAACTACAAACATAAAGATACTCTACCCATCTCTGAGTAAAAATTAAAGTTTGTGAAAAGAATAAAAAACCTACACACAAAGATTTCAAAACTATTTTGCAGTTTTCTTAAAACATAGCTTGTTCTGTTGTTCTTCAGCAAACAATAAATGAACTTCTGAAGATGTCTGACTAAACCATTTTGCAATGCTTTAAAAATTTCAAAAATTGGTATATTGAAATAAGATACAAACAAACCGAAAACTCCACCGTCTGTGATTCACATTTCTAAGCAGACAGCCACATTGCACAACAGCTTGAGATTGGAAATGAGAGGGATCCTACATCTAGATGAAACTTCATGGGGATTTCAGGCAGAATATAATTATTTCATATAATTATATTATATACGAGCAGAATATAATTATGCAAAGCTGGAATTTTGTCAGGACACTGTGGTGAGCACCTATGCTTTGTGAAAAGCTTATGGGGATTTTTAATTACAATAAGTGGTCAGAATCTTAGTTTGATGTCTCAGCCAAGAGATGAATTGATACCGAACTACTAGACTCTCAGTACATGCCTGGGTAGTACGAAAATAACAGAACCATTAGACAGCTTGACTCACCTTGTAGTGATGGCAGAATGGGCTGTATCTGAAATCTGTAACAATGATTAAAAAATACTGTTGCTATTCCACAGAAGAACAGCGATTATGAAGGATGTAACTCTGTATTCAAGATTCTTTCATTCTGGGGAAAGATATGCATCTGCTAAACATGCAGATATGTTACCTGTTCACTTCAGAAACACTTAAACAACTGAACATCTCTCCT
The DNA here is from genome assembly GCF_000700745.2 of Antrostomus carolinensis. Classification (NCBI taxonomy): domain Eukaryota; kingdom Metazoa; phylum Chordata; class Aves; order Caprimulgiformes; family Caprimulgidae; genus Antrostomus; species Antrostomus carolinensis. The sequence goes on from NW_010292164.1 coordinate 15,222, forward strand.
TAAAAATTACCACAGAATGGAATAACTTTTAAGAAGTTATCATGCTATGGAATGAGTCTTATGATATGAACTCATTATGAGTTGTAGAGCCTTCAATCAGCAGAGTGGATATTACACTGGATAGCTGAATACCCAAAAGTTTCTTAACTGGTTCAGTCCTATCTGTCTAATCTATCTATCTTCTCATGTCACACCCAACTCTACTGTATCTGAATGTCTTCCAAGTCTCTCTGGGGCAACAATATTTTTTTCATTATTTTTGGTAATGTAATATAAACTGGAGGCTAGAGTATGATTATTTTATTGCTAGCCCTAAGATATTTTTGTCAGGTGTTAATTCATAATGTTGCAAAGTTCTTTCAAAAGAAAAGAAATAAGAGCTGATACTTTGGGAAAATGGATTTGCAACGCTTATTAGTAGCTTTTTAATTTTTCTGTAAGGGTTGTATTAGATATTTCCAAAAACATTTCAAAGGGTTTCTAAGATATCTACTTTTAGAGTTTCTAGCAGATTTGGTTTTTTGTTGGGGTTTTTTTGTTTGGTTTTGGTTTTGTTTTTGTTTTTTTTTGTTTGTTTGGGTTTTTTATTATTATTTGATGATGCTTATATCTTGACTAAGATCCTGGACTGAGCAAAGGGTGTCTGATTCAAAGTTCTGACTGACGTAGATTTAATTTTTTTAAGGACCTATATGGTAATATTTCTGTGAATTTGCATTAAGTTTGTAAAGTGATGATAATTGTCTGCCTCACAGATTAAAGCACACAGAGTCCTGTCTGAGTGGCGCCTAAATAGGATTATGAATTGGGGTGCTTTGTATATTTTTTTAAATGCTGGAAGGAGAAAGAACATGTTAAGTAAAACTGACTGAATTACTGCCCTGATTTTTCTGTAGCTAACATACACAGGTAATAAAATACATTTATCCATAGGCTCTCAACATGAGGCATCCTGACTGCTAGAAGCTTAAACTCATGCAAAAGTATGATCCATACACAAAAAGTCAACTTAACTTTAGCAGAGCTGCTACTGGCTTCTCTGTAATTAAGTGCTAATCGTAGGGGTGTGCTGTTTTGCAAGGCAGTAAACCAGTTTCCTGAGCAGATAAACTCGGAGGTCAAAGGCCAGGGAGTTGGCTCCATCAGGGGACCAGGATCACTGCTTAGAAAAGCAGCACACCTGTCCTGTTATTGTGATTATGAGACAAATGTGAATAAAGCCCGTAAAACAAAGTAACTTGAAAGTCTGGAAAATTTATTGACATAAATATAAAGAGTGGCATATCGTAGGCACAATGAGCAGGGAGCTGGCTCAGCTCTCCAATGTCAAGTGGACAAGGGGGAGCTACTCAGGGCTACGCTACCACTGCCTCGGCGTGATCTTGGGAAAGCTGCTTGGGCTTTCTAAGGTTATGTTTTCTAAACTATAAAATGAAGATATTAGTAAACTTCACAGAGGGGTTTCCAAGCATGAATAACAAGTTACGCATAGTTCTTTAGTATAATAGGACATAAAGTTTAAACTAAATAAAAATGGCATCTGTTCCATATGTTCCAGCAAATAGCACTGTGCATAGGAATTTCAAGAAGAGAGGTACTTAAAATCAAGAAAAAAGCCATAAAATTTCATGAAAATGGAGAAAAAAAAACCCTTTGAGAGTAAGTTAAAATGAGTGTGCTTTATTCATTGTCTTGGAAAGAAGGAAAAAGAGAGAAGCATTGTGATTTTTATCACGAGAATAGAACATACATCAGTAAGTAATTGGATTGTTAGTAAGCACTTGTAGGGAACATCCATCCCAGCGTGAAACACCGGGACCTGACACAGGGAGAAGTATGGAAGTATTGTTTCTGCATTATGGAATCCAAATTTCTGAGGCTAATTTCTATGGCAGATAGACTCAGATTGAGAATCAGGTCATTTTTTGATGCAGCAAGAATTTTATACAAGCAAAGAAAAAATAACTTCTTCCTCAAATACCAAAAACAAGGGGGAAAAAACTCAAACCCAAGAGCTGATATTTCAGTACAATTATATTAACATTCAAAATACCCCTGACATATGGAGAAATGAGCTTGTGGAACTTCCTGTCACAGGAATGAGTGAAAAGAAAGAATTCAGTTACCTTACAAAGTCTGACATACTTCTAATCATAAGCAAAAATATGCATATGCATAACTTCATATGCAGATGTTTGCTCCAGCAGTACATACTGTTAAAGCCTTTAGGGATATATCTGGAGAAGTAAGAAAGGTTGATTGGTTTGGGGTCTAAATGAAAGTAACTCTCCCCCATTAGCCCTTGCACTTGTCAGAAGACACTTCACAAAACCAGGCAGCCTTCTCACATCCCTCAGGTACACCAATACTGCAGCCAGCCATTGAGTAAATTGGAAAGGGAGAGAAAACCCCCTCCTGCTTGAACAACCTATTCAAAAAATGACATTTTCCCTGCCTTCTATGCTGGAGAATCTGATACCAATGGTATTAGAGAAATGATATTGCAGAAGCTGGATTTAAGGTCTGATCCACCTCACAGTCCCTGCACTTTACGTAAATGATGACTGCTCACCCTGTGTGATGAGATAATAACTGTTCTCATATATATGGTATGAATCTTACCAATGTGTGTAAATACCTGACGTGAAGATTAAAGAAGATGGAGTCAAGCCTTTCTCAGTGGTGCCCACTGACAGGGCAAGAGTCAATGGGCACAAATGGAAAGACAAGAAATTCTATTTAAACATAAGAGACTTTTTTACTGTGAGGGTGGTCAAATCCTAGTGCAGGAACAGAGAGTGTGTGGAGAATATTTTGAATAACCTTGTAGATATTCAAAACCTGACTGGACATAGCTCTTGTTGACTCTGTTCTAGACCACGGGGCTGGACTAGACAATCACCAGAGCTGCTTTCCTATTTCAAGTGTTCTGTGAGTTTGTCAAAAGAATAATCAACCTTATGACCATCATGATGATTGTTCTGTTTGAGTAGTCTACTTGTATCTTTATTGATGAAGAAAATAAACTGTATGACTTTCACATCCCCTAGACAGAGTATATAGTATTAGTGGAAGATATCAGAATTAATTTGTAATTAGATTTTTAAAAATCTGGATGCTACTGATTTTCAGTGGCGCAGAACTAATTTATGTACAATGACTCTCCACTCACATACATCACTGCAGTAATATTATGTGGTTACTATACAGGGCTTTTTATTTATAGATCTCCAGGGACATTGCAGACGCACTGTGCAGTTACACCTGATTTCATACAATCCTAGAAAATCACACTGTAAAGAACTTTAATCCCAAAACAAATTAGCTTAATCTGTTAGATAAAACTCTTAAGGATCTCCAAAATGGAGGCTCCAAGACTTCCCTAGGCAATCTGCTACCATACTTGGAGGAAGATATCCCCTACAGCAAAAGTTAATCCCACTTCCTATAATTCTTATTTTATCTACCCTGGCCATGAAAAATAGGGTCTTTTCAAAAGCTTTTTACGTGCTTGAAAGGTTGATGTCTCTTTCCTTGACTGAGCAAGGCCAGGTTTTCTAGATCTGCAATCACTCTCACTGACCACACCTGGACTCGTTCCAGTTAGCCCACATCTTTCTTTAATTTACACAAATGATATAAGAGAAAGGTCTGGCTTTATAGATGGAGTTCCTGAACACAGAGATATTTTTGGGAGTTGGGGGAACAAACCAGAAACAATGTTGACTTCTGGAATAAAATCAGGCTTTCAAAATATTGCAAAAAAAAAAAAAAAAAAAGCCTTAGAGGGGGAAAAAAAATCCCGAAATATCCTAAAGGTCTCTAATCCTTGCTCTCAGAGCAAGTTCTCCTAGTGGTTTAAGATGTTAGTACTCTTCTGCCAGAGGTTTTTGCCTAAGTAGCAGTGTTGGATATATTCACAGAAATTTAGCCCAGATCATGATGCACTTCCAATTTAACCTGTTGTATAAAACCCCTGCATCAAGCCCAAGAGTTGCTGGTTGAGCTAGGTATATCTTAGAAAGATTGTCAATCTTGATTATAAGACTGACAACAGTAAGGAATATACCAGATCCCTAGATAAATAACTCCAATGGTTAATTACCCAACCTAATTGCTAGTTTGAATTTGTTCAGCTAAAGCTTCCAGTCATTTGACACTGTTATGCTTTTGTTTACTAAACAAAAGATCCCTCTACTATCAGAAATATTTCTTCAGCTGCTCACTGTAATGCAGCTGCCTCAGATGTTGGCTCACTGTTGTAGACTTCTTTTGTAGCCTTTCTAGTATACCAATAATTTATTTAGCGTGTTTAGTATTTGTTTATTTGTTTAGGATACCAGAACCACCAGGATTCAATAATCATCTAGTGGTATGTACAAAAGTAACTAAAATGGACAAAGCTTTTGAAGCTATTTAATAGTGATCCAGATCAGATCATTATTGCTTCGGACCCACTGCATATGGATTTCTTTGATCTTATGGAGAATGTCCCTTGCACCAACATCTTCCCTTTTCATTCAGTAGCACAAAAGTGAGATGGTTGAGCAAGTGACCTGACAGTTCAGCTCCACTTCTAAAGAGTAACTGAAGCAACTTAGTCTGTTGACTTAGGTTTGTTTTTTGAACGAATTATTTGCTTCTTAAAGTAGTGTTTTGCACTTTTAAGAGTCTTGAAAATTGTCCATACAGTCTTAGTCATAAGGATGGTGAACAGAACTGTAGCCATCTGTGCCCACTGTGGTATGAGGAGGTCCCATTTAAAATCTGCAGCTACAGTTTTTCCTCCAGTAGCATCAATGAGTCGTGCCTTCTTCGTAAGATTATTTTGTGTCTGGTTTCCCTGGAAACTTTGAACATAAACAGAAGATGTAGGTCTTTTGTCTACTGAAAATTTCTTGATATTTGGCAGATTGGACAAGTAGCTGTTGCACGTGTGCCAACTGATTTAAAAATGCATGTGCAGTAAGCTGAATTTATCCTGGATATGTTGAATTTAACGACACAGGCACTGGAAGTGTGATATTTACCAGACACATCTAGTCTCTGCATCTGTGTTTAGAGTCAGTCTGCCTATGCACAGTTAATTTGACACACCTAGAATATATCTAACATACTGCATGTTTGTATAGGCCATTAAAAGAACTTGAGTCTGGCACATCATGTGTATCCTGAGCACACTGGGCATTGACATTGTGTAAAAGGGTGCAATTCCCTCTTTGCCCAATGGGTGCACTTATAGCCACTGCAGTGGGACTTACACACTGATCAAAAAGACATAATTCATCAAGTTCATTTTGTGAAAAATCCTTAAAGAAAGAGTAAGTATATCTTGCCTTGTGATTTTAATTCAAACCGATTGATTTAGAATATATTTTATCTCCAACATACTATTGTCCTCCATTTGGTTAATTTTTCAGTTTTAAGATAGTATCATGGTGGAAACATGTAGTGTTAGCACGGAAAGTTTTTCCACTTTTTTTTTTTTTTTAACTTAGCTGTGCCATTTCACTGTAAAATCAGAGGAAATCTATTAATGTTAGCTAATTAACATTTCACAAGCCCTGAATTGTTTAATTCCACAAGTTCCATACCATTGTACCCAAAACAGAAAACAAACATTCAAATTGGCTATAAACACTTTCTCAGACATTTTTTATTGCTCTTTTACTGTTTGTAGGTGTTAAAAGTCAAAATGGGAAAAGTAGTAGATAAGATCACCTAGTCCTTTTTTGTTATTATCATTCTTTAAGGCTATGTTAGATAGCACTTCCTTTTAGCAAAGAGAAAAGAATGGGATCATCATTACCAATCCTATCACATAAAACAAGGAAAGGAAAGAATCCAAGTAATGTTGATAGTAGGCCATATGTTGATAAGCATCTTTACTATCTGTGCCATACATAGTTTGCCTCTAAATTTACTTTGATCTAATACACAGCCTTTAATCTAAAGAAATTAACCATCATGCTTTTTCTTGGCAAGATGAAGGTGAGACCATATAGCCAGCTTTAGTGGCAGGATATTTTATTAGCTTGGTTCACTTCCCATTTTCGTCTCAGGAGGTCCATGTGTGTGTACTACTTTGCTCTTGGTCTGTTCTTGGGCTGCCAAATGTCTCCTTTCCAGAGAAGCAGCCAGTTCACTCCAGGATCTGCTCCAGGTGGAGTATTCAAACCATGCTTAGTTTGGGTCACCTGACTCCAATGGTGTAACACTTGCAAATATCTTTCTGCACTTGTGTCCTGCAACATGCATCCTTGGCATCAAAATTACCATGTGAATGACTACAGCAGAGCTTTGTCATTATTTCAGGCACTCAGAACTGAAAAAGCCCAGAAAATTACCAATTGTATTTCAAGACCAGAGGAGAATTATACTGTACCTTTTAGTTCTAACACTTAGTAGTGTGGGTATCAGCTAGAGCACTCCAACTGAGTGGGGAGCCAGGACTCAGCCAGAACCAACACTGGCCAACAGCGATTACATCAAAACAAACAAGTAAAAAATAAACCCCATCCATATATATATGTATATGAGTGGGTTTATATATTTATGTAAATATATATATATATGCAACTTCTGGGGTGAGTTTTCACATTTAAAAGTTATTTCTCCCTCACATGACATTTGGAGCAGGACTATATCACTACAACATTGCACAGGGTTAATACTTCTATAGAGTTCATGACTCACAGCGTGCACTTCCTTGTCTCTCCTACGTGGAGATTATACAGCTTTTGAGCTGATAGGTACTGTTTGTTTAGCTCAAAGAGTAAAAGCTTTCACTTTTCACATTTTCTAGTCTCTCCCTGCCTTCTGACTCATAATGACTGTACACTCTTCTATACTCTCTTCTTCTAGCTGATGTCAAAGTGCAAAAGGAAAAATACATTTGACTACATGAAAACACAGTGGGTTGGTCTCAGGATGTGTAACTCTATCTATTTAATTAGGTAGCAATCAATCTGAATATGTTCAATATATTCTCTCATCATCGTAGCATTTGTAGGAGTCACGTTACCCATCTGGTTGTCATTCCATAGTTCAAAGAGAATAGGAAATCACAGGACATAGATGTAGCTGACAGTTTTAAATCCAACCTTAGACAGAAAGGAAGATTTTTTAAAGAGAATTATCTGATTACTCTTTCAGAATAAGTGAAAGGTTATTAATAGTCACATATTGCCAAGTTTTCTGATTCAGGGCTGCCTGAATCAGCCAGTGTAAACTGGCTTGTGTATGGATTTCATTAGATGATAACTCGACATTCACAATTGGATGTCTTGATGACATGCAAAGTTCCAGGTAAGTTACACACTCAAAACCTAGAATATGGACTAGTTTAATTTTTACTGTTCTTCTGAACAGAAAAAATTATAAGTGAGAATCAGCCCTGAACCTATTTCTATCAAAGAAGTACAGTGTTTTTTATTACATTCTTATATGAACCAGAAAGAAAAATTAAACAGGCATGAACAGGTTCTTAAATAGAGCAGCTAATGAAATGAAGAAAATGTAGTAATTCTTCTAAGCTCTATTGCTTAGTTTAACACAGTATGGAGATAGATGTTTGCTCACTTAGTTAACTTCATTATTCAGTGTATCTTATCAACCTGTGAATGTTTTCAGTTTTCTTCTTGGGGATCAAAAACCATGCCCAAATAAAATTTCCACTGAAGTCCGCAGTAGTTTTGTCAGAGCAAAAACTGTAGACCTTGGCAAGAGAATAAGAAATAAATATTATGGAATATTTCTCTCTCTCTTCTTTTTTTTTTTTTTTTTTTTTTTTAAGGTAAAATGTTGGGGATTTTAATGAATTGTAGGCATGTGTTTTATAGATTAAATCTATATAGGTATTTTGGAAATGGTCTCCATTAACAAACAGCTGCTTTCCATACAAATAATGAAAACATAATGCTAAAGGGTTCTGATAGGACCTCGCCTGGAATACTTTCACAGGTTTGAATATTTCTCTGTACAAAAGATAAGACAAAAATAGATATGGTGCAGGAAGAGTGTTTTCAGTACTCCTCTGAGTACATCCTTCCTGTAACTTGCAGGATGATCATATTGAGAAAGTTTTGTTTTATTTTGGTTTGATTTGCCTAGTAAAGATAAAGTTGAAAAAAGAGCTATCATAGAAAATAGATCAAAAGTATAATACCAGAACTGATAAAGGATTGTTTAAACTAATGGAGAATTACAAAACAAATGGGAATAAACTATCAATGAATAAACTAAGAATGAAAAATAGAATATGGCTTTGGATCAAAAGAGCAGTAAGGTTTCCATTCACCTGCCCAATGAGAGTAGTAAGACATGGCCAACCTCTTGCTGTCTCCTTGCATGGGCAACACTAATGGAGTAATACACTACTCCCACATTATCTAACTTATGCACTCTTTACACCGTAAGGTGTAAAGACCTGTATTAGACTTTGGCTCTATAAACATAGAAAATCTCAACACTTTCTTTGGCTATTCATAGAATATTTTTGTTTAAAACACAACATTGTCAATAAAATACTCGTACTCAAAATTTTGTTTGCATTCATGTGGGTGTGGAGCTATTCTACATGTATGGTGGTGATATGTGTGTTGATCTCAAATTGAAAGAATGTGGTATTGAATTATCCTTATATAGACGATGACATATCACCAAAATCTCCACCACATCTCATCAAAATCTCTGTGTTTGCTGTGTTGGCATCAAAATAACTGTATTCCAAACTGTAGCAACTGGAAGATGTGATGCCGTTTTTTTTGTTTTTTAGACAAACTTTTTTTTTGTTTTCATATTTATATAGACTTTCTTGTAGCCTGCTTAGTTTGCTTTGATTACTTTCAGTTCCTAACCTGGATCAGATACCTTTATCATCCTTCAGGTCTTAAAAATTACTATAAAACAATCTGTCTCTGGTATAATCACAACATAAAGTATATTTTTATGCCTAATATAAGGAAATTGTGCGTTGAAAGATAAAGCAACATGTAATTAATATCAAACCTTGATAATGATGGCTAAAATACATCAAAGCATCCTCCAGGCCATTGGCTAGTACATGTGTTTTCATCAAACTACTAACTTCCAAGCAAATTAACTTTTCTAACTAGAGATCTTTTTAAGTTTTATAGTGTGAGATGCTGATTGAAGCTTTGATTCATTAATAAAATTATAGACCCATGTCATTAACTCATGCAGTTGATGTATAAGTTGATTCATGATCTTCCCATAGTATTTTACTTTTTTACTGCTGAACACGTGGCACTCCTATATGTGTTCAAATACAACCATTGTTATGGTATTTGTGTTTGTGTCATATACTTGCGACTTAGGTCAAGGGCTAATGTAACAAGAGGAGGCCCTTTCTGGGAGTTACCTTGGCTGTTGATTTCATAGATCCAGTTTCCATTAGTTTGTTTTACTCATCTACCAGAAGCAAAATGAAGGCTTAGAAGCTTTGCATGTAATTTTTATAGATCTGTAGATGTTTATGGCCAAAAGACATTGCAATGACTATTCTAGCTTTCTGCATAATATATTACACTGACTTCCTTCAGTGAAGAGAATCACTAGGGTCTGCTACCTAAATAAGTTCTATCAAGTGAAGTTATACGAAGCCAAATTACAGCTCATCCACCCTAGAATTAGATTGGGATCTTCAAAGAAATCACAAGGTGTTCGCTAGTACAAAAAGTCTGCTCTTCTTCCTACTTTTAGAGTAATTTTTGTTGGAAAAGGCCTTTACCATCATTGAGTCCAACCATAAACAATTTAAAAACTTTAAAACCTTCACTGTTGAGTTGACTTTGTAGAACTGAATCTACATGAGAAAATTATATCAGGAGGATAATTACTAGCAAAGCTATATATAGACTTTGAGAAAGACCTTGCACAGGTCTTCATTTGTTTATAAAGTTATCTCCTGATTCCTGTCTGTGTTGTGTTTAATTGCTAAGTGAGTCATCAGGATGAAGCTGATATTTTCTGTCCTATTATCACATGTGTTGAAGATGGTTGTGCTGTCCCCTCTAACTCACTGGGTCTTTCTTGCATATTGATTGTTTATCTCATGAGGATTCAATGACATCATGCTTCCTTGCCCTTGAGGGCTGGGCATAAACTGAGCACAGCAGAATTACAGGGTTTCAAGAAGCCCTCTGTTCAAAGTGTCCTCACAGCTGTGAGTCAACTTTTCTTCATTGATGCTGTATTTTCGTAGCATTGTTCAGCTCTAATGATGAGAAGCCAGTTGCACAATTAAGATAGATGCAGTATTGTTTCCCTGCTTACTAATCTCAAGAAGCTGTTGTGCTTTATGTTTCATCTAACAAGAAGTATAAGGTGGAGCTTTGAGAAGATGAGAACATGTTCAGACTCATTTTCTGGTAGAGTTTTTTCAGACATCTCTGAAATCATATATGGCCATCATCCACCATTAATAGCTAGTTTAACTATTATAGCAACTCAGGTCTTCATTAGCTGAGCAGCATTTTGGTTGTGTGCTTGTACTGAAGTGCAGATGGAAAGAGAAGGAAAATAGTAGAGAAAAAAATGAGAAAGACAATGTGTTTGACTAAAATTTCTAGTTCAAAATGAAGAAAATTCATAATCTCATACTCTGTATATTTGAAACTCTATACAATATTCACATCTGCTCAGAAAATACTCTCATTTTTCTGATTATGATATTATTTCTCTGTATGCACCTTATTCATCACTATCATTATGCTGTTGATAGTGTTTTTCACACCTATTCAATCAGAATCATTTAGTTCTGCATTTCTGATCAGCTATCTTCTATTGCCCTGTAAGTGTTGCAGTAAAAGATTTTTCTGAGGTTATGGCAACGTATCATAAGAACTCTCTTATTTTTCTCTAATTCAGAATAAATGCAATTAAATAGAAATAACAATTACTTGCAGTCTGACTTCACTCTAAACACATTTTCTTCACTTGGAAAGTATTATAGCAACTGATTTCTTTGCAGACCTCTGAAGATGTTCCTATAACTTCTGAAAAAAAAGACAAATCTTGGTGCCTTTGAAAAGTAAAGCAATCACTATTGTCATTTGCACAGGTCTAAATCTGGGGTCATAGGTGGAATTTTAGGTAGATTTTAGTTTTCCATCTGGAATCACTTCTGGAAACAGTAGTGTTTCAGGAGCTGATTCATGACCAGATCAAACAGCCTGGCCCTACAGGCAGCAATAACCATCAGAGAGGTAGGGCAGGTAACTTCACTTTATTTGATACTAATCAAATGTGCCATTCCTAAAATAGTGTAGTTTAAACGCTTGAGTTGTACCATGGTGAAATTAAGAATTGAAGGTGAATTCTGCCTTTTGTTGTTGATAAAAGGACCAATAAAACATGTCAGGGTGACAGATAGGAGCTCTAGATCCCCAGTAAGGGAATTAAAAAAGAAAGAGGGGCACAGGACAACTTGTTAAAGTCAGTCCTTTGAACTCCAGTGTGTGGGATGTATCAGAAGCAGTGAAGAGAGAAGAAGATGTGGGGCAGAGAACAAGATACACACTTGATGCCTACAGGGATTTGGGATAATGCAGAAGCCCATTGTAGAGTGTAGGAGGACAATTATAACTTCCCTGGTAGGAGAGTTGGTGGTTGGGAAAGGGGAAGAAAGAACAGCCATGGCTTCCTGTTGAGGGTGTGTGGGAAATTGATCCCATCCCAAAGCAACTTGTAATGACTTCCCTAAGCTACCTTAGTTTCACCTTCCCCTACATAAAAGGGACAGGCTATATACACTATCTACCACAAGTTGGGTTTTTTTCTCATTAGGTTTGTTAGGGGTTTTAGTACACGTTTTTAATACACTACTTTTTTTTAAAGCAAGATGAAAAATAGATGTCTCTGTTCATGTAAGATTTCGGAGCATCAACACCTGTTTTCTTTCTAAATCAGCACAAATGTAAAATTATGCTGTCATTTTCCACATACAGGAATTTCTGCAAAAGAAACTACTTTTTTTGAAAATTGAAAGGGATTAAAAATTTTAAAATCCAAGGAAGAAAATAGGTAGATAACCAAATGACCAGGCCAAGAAACTGGTTGCCCATAACAGGCTAGATATGCATCAGACCATAACAAGAACCTGCTTACTGTCAGAAGATGTCACAAAATTACTATGTCTCACTGACTGTTTCAATCCCAATAAATTAACATTTTCTGACAGTAAACCAGACCACTGGAAGATTTTCTCAATAAATAAAGAACATGCACATGTAGGCAAGTGTGAGTTTGTATGTATATCTGCATGTGAGTTACTTATATCCACTCCCATTGAATCCATCTCTGCTGTGCTCCAGCTAGTGGAACACATGAGTTCGGTACTGGATAAGCATCACTGGTAGTGATCATGTAAAATAAACAATGGTTACATTAAATAAATAAGTGGAATTGTATTAATATTGTTAGGGTCAATATTAACTTAAAAAATGTTTATTTCAGAATTGGATTGCGTCAGCGTGACCTCGCTGCAACTGCTTCCAGGTGGCAATTTTTTAGTTGCATCTAGAGAGTTATAACTTGTGACCTTTATGAGTCCTTTAAATATAAAAATAATTCAATAAAGCAAATGAAAACTACATAAGGAGGCACAACAGACCTCCCCAGAAAACCAAGCGCCCAGTGCAAAACTTTACTTTTCAGAACAAGATTTTTCGGTTTTCGTTATGATGGTTAATATGGTCATCAGAGTCACATACTCATTCCTGCATGGAGGCAGTGCTCTTTACCTGCTCAAGGAGATGATTGGATTTATCTGTTTGCCTCTCAAGTGTGTGGGATCTCTTTCTTGAGCTTCCATGTGAGCTAGACCTGAGTTTTTATACATAATTGCCTTCAATTATTCAACTGTTCTTGTGCTGAGGGACAGAATTATTCACACAAAAGGTACCACGATGGGATGACGAATGCATACCTACTACCCACTATGCCACAAGCTGAAAAGCATGATTATTAAGTATCAAAGACAGAGAAATTTATGGAGAAGAATGAGTCACAGAAGCAATATATACTTTTATTTCTCACTAAACAAAAGAAGAAAGACAGTGTCTATTAAAATCAAACAATCCCTCCTTCTAAACAATAATGTCCATAGGTGCTAACCTAGTCAAAAATATCTTTCTGTACATCCTCTCACTGTCAATGTGATAATATTGCTGTTGCAGGAACCATGAGTGTGACACTTTTTATAATAAAAATCATTTATTAAACAACGTTAAAAATTTGGAAAATAAAACTCTATTTTCTGCTGTTCCTTTACATAAATTTGGGGTGCCTCCCACTTATTACTATTCTCATGATATTTTTCCTTTCCTGTAGAAAAAAAGTTATTTTCCTGTCTGTGAATATTTATTAGAAGTGAAATATTTCTCCAGTCTCTGATAACCTTTAAAAACCATGTGCAACAATCCCTGATGATTTGCTTAAGGTTTGCATATATATTTTTATCCTATCAGAGCAAGTGGAAATACAGAAAAGGATTTGAAATTACAGACAGTGATACGCATGGTGCTATAAAAGTTAGATGAAAACACTGAAAACATCTGAAATTATAAGACTTACAGACTCACACTATGCTGAGATTGTGTTAGCAGACCCATGGATGAATGGTTGTGATACTGACTGATACTGATCAGTGAACCTACATTTTGTACACTGTTGCTTTTATTTAGGCTTTATTGCAATTATCTATTTTCTTAAGAAGCCTCAGACCCAGCTGCATTTTCTGCAAACTAGCTTGCTAGAGAAATGGTGGCTTTTTTCTGCCCTCAAATATCTACCTGCCCTCAAAGCTTGTGAATAGTTATATGTAATAACTTATTTTTTCAAGCCTACAAAGGAGATTGATTCAGTTCTGCACCTGTAACTGGTTTTCCACAGCAATGTATAGTCTGTTTCTATCCTGTTTGTTGATCTGTAGCTGTAGAGAGCAGTGGTATTTATGTCACTGTTTCATTTTCTGAGTATCAGTTCTAAAGCAGGTGCATAAAGATGGAGGGTTTAAAAGAGGGTTCTCTCTCTGCACATGTATATATTCTCATCACAACATTTGTAATGCCATTTTACAGGATATGTAGCATGAACAGATTACAGAATGGCATTACAAAACAGGACATATTTAAATAATCTAGGGGTCCTAACAAAGTCATTTAACTGATTGCCCTATAGGTAGAGCAAAAGACTCAGTGAGAGACTGCCTTCCCAAATTCCTTTCCCATTAATGGGAATGGGGTGTGACGAGGGAAATCATGTGTGATTGCTCTGGTAAAAATGTGTTAGTTGTATGAGTTTGGGATGGCTGTATATTTGGGTGGCAAAGCAAATGAGTAAGTTACATTGGTCATCCCAACTATGCATCAGCGTGGCCTTTGTAGCACATCACATAAGCACTTCTTGTTCCAAATGCAGCAAGAAACCCAGGCCAGTAATTTCTTTTTAGGAAGAAACAATTTTAAAATTCTTAGTTAGTACAAGTTTTTCTCATAAAAACATTTTTTCATAAGATACATAGAGGGTAAATTTTTACTTTGAACTTGATATAGGCTTTTTAGACAAAACAGCGTATTCTCAGTAAGATACTGTAGTAATTATATTTTAAGATTAGTCATGAGTTCCACATCTCTTCCATAGTTCTTCTGCTAGTTTGTCAAGTTAGTGATAGTGAAAATGTCATTTGTATTAGTGATGAAGATGTGAGAAAGAAGGAATCAAAATTTGTTTCTAAAGCCTAGCATTAGTGTATGTAGACTAGCAATTATAGGGGGGAAATAGTTTATAGAATTCTTTAACAAAATGTATGCTGCAGGTCCTGAGAAGAAATAAAATGCATGGTTCATAGTGCCATTTCTTACCCTTTTTTAAATTAGTTGCTGCTGTTGATCAAAAGCACTCTGAGACAGATTGTTCTGTTCTTCAAACACAATGGAACTGTTTACAACACCAGTCAAGTTCTACGCAGGAGGACCAGGGCTTGCTCTCCAGTCAGTCCCTGGCAGCAGAGCATATGCTCAGAAGCCATAAGAACTACCTTCTTCATTTAAAAAGTTTAATACACTTCTCTCCCCTTACCTTTGTAAGCACTTAGCACAAGAGATGGAAAATATATTTTAGGGATGACAGGACAATTTTTTGTTGAGAATGGCTGACCAAAAGCCAGTCTTCTCCTAGAGGTGATTCAGGGGTTAAGGAAGGTAGTAGAACCTGACTGATTCATCCTTTGAAAAGTGACAGATTTACAACTTTTAAAATACCTGTGCTGATTTATTAAATTGTTTTAGTGAAGATCTACTTGAAAGAACTGTTCTTGTTTTATTCATTAATGCAATCCTCCTCACTTCTTCCACATACTTTTTTTCCTTCTGTTCATCTTTTTATACACAGAGTTCACAATGGGAACTCAATATGTAGAGTAGCCGCAAAGTGGGAGCCAAGAACAACAACAACAAAAAAAAGACTTAACCGTACTTAATATTCTCCTGCTTTTGAGAACCTTTCAGATTAAAGAAGTAAAGAATGTGCTTTTTCCCCCCTATTTCAATTTAATTAGTCTTTCAATAATGCTTAAGGGCAAGAAGAGGGCAGACTACCTCCTACTGTGAGGTAGGGATAAAGATACTGCTCAAGGGATAAAGAATGCAGTTTGCACAGAAGTTGTGCATATGGGAGGACTAGTGGCCCTTAGAAACATTGGGCTGTAAAAGGCTATAAGAAGCCCAAGGTGGACAGTTCTTGCCTGGTCAGACAGCAAGAGAAGACAGTTTCTTAGAAAGTGGGGCAGTCAGGACGCACTGCCTGCACCCAGGAGTGTTTCCTGAGACCCAGCAAACCCCAGACTTGGGACTAAGCACATATAATACATCCACTATTGACTTTAAAGTATTCTAGACTTTTTTAGCAAAAACCCCCTTCTTTTTCACCAACTCACTGGAAGAAAATAAAAAAGACTCTTTCTAGTGAAATCTGCCTATTCTGTAGAAGTGGGTCAATAATACAGTTTTTCTATAAGCCTTTGAAGTTGTAGTTTGATTCTAAAAAGTGACTCTCTTAAAATGGGAATTCTCCACATTTTCACATCTATTGGTCATATATTGAATAATAATTTTTTTGTGCCAAAGATTATTTTTTACTGCTTCTTCCTTTTCTAGTTTTGCAAAACTGATACTAGAAAGAAATTGGATCCTGTTCCATCTTGAGCATCTTCAGCAGAACTCATGTTAACATCCAGTCAGCTGCATGTGAATAAATTTACAGAAGATACCAAATTTGCACAGGTTTTATGGAAAGCAATTATTGCTCTAGTGATATCACTCTCCTGTGTGCAGTACAACGTACAGTTCCTGTAAAATATTCTTCAGGGTCAATATGACAGAGGTATCCAGATTGCAGTCCTGTCCTTGGCAGGCATCTTGTAAGCTTTTCTACACAGATGTGTGGTACCCCTCAGGAAGGGACTATTCTAGGGATTTTACTCGATGATATTTCTAAAAATTTTCATGCTTGAAAAACAGACTTCTTTGTGAGAAATATATATTTTTTATCAAGAACTCAGCAAGGCAAAGGTGTATCTTCAGGGATTTCTAGTCAAAACAAAAATAATTTCACCCAGTAGTAGTCAATAGGCCAATGCTGAGGACACTGGCAAGGTATAGAATATGCAAATTCAAATATTTTCTCTGCTGAATTCACTGCAGGAATAAAATGCATGAACAGAAGCTATTCACAACATTTACATGTTCCAGATGAGTGGCTTTGCTGCCAGACTTTTTTATATAGGTGTTTGGCAGTTTCACATTTGTACAAAGCAAAACAATTTTAAAAATTCATCAGTCCTGAAAAGAACGTGTGACTTGTTGACTGAGCTGCTCTAGTTTTTTCCCAGCAGCTCTTACTCCAGCTAAGCTCTGATGTTGGCTTTGTGATAAAACTTAGTAGGAGATGTTACCTCTGCAGTACTAGAGCTGTTTCTCTACCAGCTTCTGCTCGGGACTTACTTTAAGCCATTTCACTGTGGCCTAATTTATTACTACAAAGACGAAGACATGACACCCCTAAGACCAGCCAGATCTTCTTTCACAGAGTAATAGAGCAGCTTAATTAACTTTTTGGAAATGACTACAAATTTGCTATCTGACCATTTTACCTCTTCAGGCAGCTAAACTGCAAATCTGTTATTTTGTGATAATATTTGCAAATGCCCCTGATGGGCAGCATTCACTTTCAACATACAGGAGTAGAGACAGGGAGTGTAAACAGTCATCCTTCTCTCATGATTAGTCCACAATCCATCTTCTGACCCCCCTTGTCATTTGAGTGCCTGCTTTGCTGACACTGCTGGACTTGGAAATTTCAGTATCCATTTAGCCAAAAGAAAGTTGATTAATATTTGCTGAGGATATAATGATCATTTGCCATTGAAATGTCAAATAACAGGGACAATATAGTCCTTTAATATTTCCAATTGAAATCTTAAATTGTGAATGGAAATAGAGTTTGCCTCCATCTCCTTCAGAGTTGTGCCTATCTTCATTATTTCATTAGGCCCCACAGTAACTCTAAACTGTATTTCTCTTCATTTTAATCAAATTCCCTTCCCTCATCTTTCCAAAACATATTAATAAGTAAAAGTATCTTTGGGTGAGGGGACTGCCTAGTAGCTGCCATGACACCTCACAGTACCCTCAGTTACTAGGAAAGTAACTGATCATGCATGAAATAGCAGTAATTATAAGCTATTTGGATCTTTCATATTGTTAGATATATTCTTTTTTTAGTACAAACATTCTGTAATAGGATAATTGCAAAGCAGAAAGAAAAAGGTTTACATTGAGAAATATTTACTCCTTTGAAATATTTTCCCATAGCATGTTTCAAACTGGGAGTTCTGGTGAAACAGACCTGTTCCTGCAAACAGGAACTCTTTTCATCAGTCCACATCTGTTGCTGAGAATAGAACTTACAAGAAGTTTCCCCTTCAGTGTTAACTCTCTCCAACATCTTACTGCATTGATTGAAGTGGGATTGGCTCATTATCCCTGTTAAGTCTGATCTCTGTTTTATTTTATTTTATTTTTTCTAAAAAATTCTTTAACAGATTTATAATTCCAGTGTCACTCTCTGGCAGTTTACAGGTCATGCTTCAACTTTCCAGTAGTCATGCAAAAATTTAATATATTAGCAGAGAGAACAGCTCCATCACATGCCAGATTTGGCTCTAGATGAGTGATAATACCAGTTTCTGTACCCCTCTGCCAAACTGTGTATTCCTGCTTTTCCCAAATCCCTACACCCTTTCCTGGCAGTCCTAACTGCCTTTTCATGCCATTGGAAAAATGTCTCTTTCTTTGCAGTTTTTGTAAGAAGCAAAAGTATGTTACATCAGTTTTAGCAAACAATTTTTTTTTTTTTTTGTAAAGCAATAAAGAAAAGTATATTTGGCAGTCAATTAAGACAGCTAGGAGAAACCTATCAATTTTAGCCCTTTCATCTGGCTCTTGAGAAAAGGGATATGTCCAGATGACAAGCATGCTTAAGCTATCCTTTCTTCCTGATATAGAAACATAAGGTTTATAACATGGAAAAAAAAGAAAAAATCTAGTTATAATGCCGGGCTAATGTGTGCAGTGAATCAGGTCTACCCTTCCAGAAGCTTTAATTTGTATGTCTGTTTCCTGGAAACCTTCCTAAGTCAGCTAAGAAAATGGTCCAGATTCTACTTGTGTGAATGCACATGCAAGTAAATGCCTCTTGGATCATAAAATTACTCCTGTACACCAAATCTACTCCTGTTAGAAGCCTCACCCCTGATTCTGGTCTCACACCACTGTTACACCTACCCAAATGAGGGATCAGAAATGAGAACGAGAAATTAGAAATTCCTTACCTTTTGACAGTAACTAGCTTTTTTAAAATGAATTCCACAAGTCTCAATTGAAGTTATCCTGATGGACAAGTTATTTATTGGCAAAACTGCATTATTTTATGGCCTTGATCCAGCGGAGGACTTAAGCATGTGCTTACTTTTTAGCATGAGTATTCTCATTGGTTTCAGTAGTTTCACATATTTAAAGCTAAGCTGTGTTTAAGTGCTTTTCTGGATTGTGGCCTGTTTCTTCAGTCAATGACAGGAACTCAATGGAGATTATAGCTGCTATAGAGAGATGATAAAAGTTTAAACAACTGAAAAAGATCAGACTGCATAGGACTGTTGAGTTCTATCAACTTGTATATATTTTAGATCACAGTACACTTACTCTTCTTAGAAATTGCGAGTACAATTTTCTTATTTCCTGAAATTTACTTATTTGTCACAAGTATTCTGGATGGTCACTTTACTTATAGGCACATCTGAACAGAACACATGTGACTATTCCTGTTGTGGAATAGCTGTTTTCTGTCTGATCTTGCAGCTGATGAGGACTGAAAGATTTGGAATGAGAACAGCCGTTTTTATTTTGATATCTCTTTATGTAACAAAATGAGGTTTTTCTAGCTCCTTGTTTATTTCCACAACACAGGAGTACAGAAGGTCTCCAATATGCCTTGCAAGTAAAAGAATACTTCTTGATACTTTTTCTGGGTGATTTTCCTAGAGCAGAGATTTAATAAATGAGCTTCTCAGCTGTCTTTCCCATAGTGACTGGGTGCTTTAAGCACTTCGATTGAGATTTGCAGCCTGAGATTTGCAGCTAGTAGCTGTGCTTTTGGGTGACTTCTTTCCTATGGTCATACTGTTATTTCCTTTGAAGAAGGGCTTGGAGGCGGACTGGTGAGTACTGGCAGATTACCATTATTATATTCTTTATTATAATGTGTTTTAAGATTATTAGAAAAGGCGGCACCAATTCACTTAGACTTTCCACTTTATCTTCCCTACATTACCTACCAGGGACATTATGAATTGAAGCTGTACAGTTATATAAATGTCTATAAAATTGTATAAATTACCAGATACTATTATCTGCCATAACTAAGTTGCTGAAAAGACACATTCCTTTAATGATCACATTCGTGAAACCTCAGAAAGATCAGTGGATCCATGCATCAAGAAGTGCTTTGTGGGTATGTAGAAAAATGCAGGTATCATTTCTGGTGGCTCGTAGTAAATTCCTAAACTAATATTACACCCTATATACCAGATGTAGGCTATATGAGCCCATGCAAAGTACCTCTGCAGCACTGCTGTTCTGTTTCCTTTACTCTACTGCCAGACTACCTATGCAGAGCAATATATATTATTGGGAAGGCTTTCCCTGTTGTCACCTCAATGCTGTCATACTTTAAAATATAGCATAGTTGAAATTATGTGCAACCAAGAGGCAGCTATAGATATCTTATGTCTAATGAAAAAGCCGTGTGTCAGGCTTTTTAGGCATACAAGAATGGGTATGCCTGAAAAATTAGGCCCCTGTGTAGTCTTCCCAAACTGCTGGCTACTGAACATCCTGGTGCCTGTGCTGGTTTTGGCTGAGATAGAGTTAATTTTCTTCCTAGTAGCTAATATGGAGGTATGTTTTGGATTTGTGTTGGAAATGGTGTTGATAATGCAGAGATGGTTTTTTTACTGCTGAGCAGTGCTCACAGAGTCCTGCACTGCTCAGGACTTCGAGTCTTCTCGGTCTCTGGATGTGTGAGGCTAGAGTTTTCAAAAGACACTAGGGGACTGTTACATCTCCACGCATTTTTACTGTGTTCTCATCAACACATGACAAGAAACTCATTTGGGCTTTTAATATGTCCCCATTTATATGTTGAAAACATTATTAAACCAGTGTTTGGTGAAGTGAAAAATTAGTAGCAAATGCCTGAGTCTAAGTTTACTCTAAACTGAAATTAAGTGGAACCTTAATTCTTGAGTTCTTTAGGGATGTGCTGCCCACCAGGCATCCAGGCCAGGTAGCAAACATTGGCCCCTGACTTCTTTTTTGATACCGAAAGCTATAATCATACAAGAGCTCTTTGTTGTCAACAAGGACAAAAGAGAGATTCAGCGCTACTCTTTATAGACTTTTCAACTTGGCATGCTCCTGCTCCACAAATCAAACTGATGGTTTGATGAAAAATGTATTTTCAGTGTCTATAAATCTTATCTCACAAAGCTGTTAATATAGGTACAATTTAGGGATGGAACGGGAAACCTGGTAACTGCAATGTCCTTCTGACCTTCAGTATTCAAATATCATATGTTTTTCCTCATTCATATGGAACAATTCTTCTTTTGATATGATGGGTAATAGATAGTATTAATTTAAAAAAACATACATTATAGATTATTTGTAAGAAAGCTAAAGCAATACAGTTGTATACTGCATAGCTACCTATAGGGATTAACAACAAAGCAATGTTTAAAGTTACAATAACTGTAATCAGGTATCATGATAACTTAATGGCTCAGGTAAAATAGGCAGAATAAACATCACAGTATCACAACCTGTCAATAAAGGCAGTGACAAAACAGCTTGACTATCTTTGTCTGTACTGAAAAAAAGAGAATCAAGTTGCAAACTACAGACCAAGAGTAACTACACTTAAGGAAGAATATTTTTCTTATATATATATACTATATATTCCACTCGTGCCAGTATCAAATGAGAACAGTGGGTTGTGCAAAAAGCAGCAATAAAAAGTGAAAAAGGCAATGCAAAATTTAGTTTCCTATAAAAGTTCATGGTATGTATAACAAGTAAAGGAAAAGCAGTAATCTGCAAAAAGAGAATGAGAGCCTAAACTACATGTACACAAGTTTCTAGTTCAAAAATAAATTTACTCAAGTCTTAAGAAAATAAACTTTCAACAAAACAATGCTGAATTCTGAATAGAAACAAACACAGATCTTCATGAATTTCCATTCTATCCTTAATCTAGGAGCCATGATTTTCAAATGTATACAAATGTGATAAAATAATCCTCAAACATCTGGTTAAATTTATTTGAGCAGTCATTGAGTAAAGTCCAAGAGTGGAGAGGATTCATTCAAGGTATTGCTGAATTCTCCTGTCGGGAGCATAACTTACATATATTTGATAAACCAATGCAATAACCAAAGTACTTGAGGATTGATTTGTACTAGTGTTAATGATTAATAAATCCTAAAGATTTAATAGGTTATTGTAAAATATTACAGATGAGAAAGAACCAGTAACTCCACATTCCACATGCATCCTGGTGCCTGAAGATAGTTTAACTTTTTCCTTGTTGCTGTTTCTGTTTTGATTAGTTGCTGACAAATAACACAGAGATCTGGCTCATGAATATTTCTTTGCAATGATTACACACTAAAATGCTGTCCCTTTCATGGAAAATCTACACAAATTTTATGATGCTGCGTGAAGCTTTTGTGAGAATATTGTCTTTTCAGGTTTTTGGCAGAGCTGATCTATGACATATTCTGATTAAGAAATCAGAAGAAATTAAAAATAATTTCATTTCCTTGAATGCTTTGCCTGCCATCTTGATACTTTCATATACAAACTAAGAGACAATGCTAAAATTGGTAAATACTTTTAATAAACACAGTTTCCATGGTTGTTACTATTGGACAGCCAACTATACCCTTCTACTTCTCGATGCAGAGAATGTTCTCCAATCTCGTCCCTACATGCTGTTAAGTGCTGTTAAACATGAGGTAGGAGATACTCACTTTTTGTTCATTCCTATCTTAGTGATAAATGGAACAGGATATAGTCTAAATGGTAGACTTTTAAGGGAACTGGTCTGTGATATAAATTCTCTCTTCCCTTCCTTAGAATGAAACAAAACAGTTACTTAATATAGCAAGGTGATCCAGTTTTTCTTAAGAATATGTGGCCAAACGATTAGCTGAAAAATTCTGAAGGTTTCTAGTTTTGTAATTTTGCATTCTGTTAATGACCAAATATAACGTCAAAAAATCATAATAGTCATTCTCCATACTTTTTCGTAATATAGTGCTCTCTACATCCTACAGGCAAAATATGTTGCAATGGTGTTTGAGTATTCCTCAAGCCTTATACAAAAAGAATTTCTGGAATAAGAGAATATATAAAAAGAAAATTTTTGAGAATAAATATCAGTCTTGTATCCTAAGGAGAACTCAGAGACATCCATAGTAGGATTAATGTCCCTGATCTTTATATGACTGAAGTCCAGAGGTTTGTGCTTGAGCCAGCTTTCTAGAGTCCCCTTACAATCAATGGCAAGAACTGGGTGTTTGAGTTCAGCAGTTAACTCATCATGAAAGTAATATTCAAAATAAGCCTGAAAAACTGTGTCTAGGACCGTTACTTTTCTTTGTTGACTGCAGTCAATAAGACTTTGTAAATTAAGACTAAGTATTTCGATCAAACATATACCTCTATTTTTCATCAAATGGATTCTGCCTTCATCTTCTCTTTATGTTCATGATTAAGGAAAATTGTAATAAAAGATATTAATATTCAAATATTTGTTTTCTTAAATTCTTAGAACATTTTTGGTACAACTTTTGTTTGTTAATCCTCCTAATTTGTCTCTGTTGCTGGGAGATACTTGGATATATTGTTTGTAGGGTATCTCAAAGGCTTTTCATCCTAAACTTCACACATATTTCTTCTAGGCAGATGCTGTGTTGTCAGGATATGTTTTCTCTCTTTCTGTTCTCTTCATTGTGGAAGCAGATGAAGGAGAAAAGAGAGGAACTAAGTATAGAGAGCATGCCCTCTGCATGGATAGCCATGAGTCAGATGTGCTTCATGCAGAGTTTGCTGTTTATTTTATGATAACCTTATGACAGGAAAACAATTCCTCCTGTATATACAATTCAATTATAGTAATTCTATGTTTGAACAATTCCTTTCAACCTAGTAGATACGGGGGTAGTTTACAGTTGAATAGCCTATGTGAAGAAGGAATGGCAAATGGTTGAGTATAATTCAACAATACTTAAAGGTCTAAACAGCATTTCATCCTGCTGTGCTTACACACAGGATAAATAGAAACAAAAATACTCACAGTGCTTAGTGAAAACTGTCCAGATGACTTTTATTTTTTCTTATTTAGGAACTAATTTAAAAATATATCTCTTCTCCTAGTGGTACCTGGAGGGGATGGAAAGGAGAGAAAAGAAGTGATTCTGACAAAAATGTTAGTCTTACAGAAAGAAAAGACAATATAAAAATATTTCTTATTATAAAGCACTATACTGAATATCACACAGCCTCTTTGTTTTAGATACCAAAGCATCAGCACCTGCAGTGTGTTGTGACAGTCTGAGTAGGTAGGAAAAATTTTAAAGCCGAGTTATTCATGAGGGACAAGGCCTGCCTAATGTCAGTCTGTACTATGAGTCAAAGAGTTAACTAGATGGTTGGCTTAAGCACACTTAAGGAGACTGTACTGTCTATTCACTGTCTTGGTTGTACTCTCACTATAGCCTGGTCCCAGAACAACCACATTGTTCCTACAAGATGCAAAACCAAGAACTGGGCTTGTGAGCTAGAGTAGGTTCATTTCTTGAGTAAGAATTTGGGCATGAGCTTACAGCATCTAGTTTCCTTAAATTTTGTCTCACAGCCACACTCTAGTTTTGAGAAGAGGCTTGAACCTGTCATGAACTGACTCTGTGCGTACACCCTCACTCATTCTAATGATGTAGAATAATATCTGCAAAAATTTTAAAGACGAGTTATTCATGAGGGACAAGGCCTGCCTA
>NW_010292165.1:0-5790 GCF_000700745.2 Antrostomus carolinensis
CTGGCCACACTATTTCTGATACAGGACAGGAGGTTGTTGGCCTTCTTGGTCACCTGAGCAAACTGCTGGTTCATATTCAGCCAGCTGTTGACCAGTACCCCAGGTCCTTTTCTGCTGGGCAGCCACTCCTTCCCAAGCCTGTAGCATTGCATGGGGTTGTTATGACCCAAGTGCAGGACCCGGTACTTGGCCTTGTTGAACTTCATTCCACTGGAGTCAGCTCGATCCAGCCTGTCCAGATCCCTCTGTAGAGCCTTCCTACCCTCAAGCAGATCAACACTCCCACCCAGCTTAGTGTCATCTGCAAACTTACTGAGGGTACTCTCAATCCCCTCATCCAGATCATTGATAAAGACATCAAACAGGACTGGCTCCAACACTGATCCCTGGGGAACACACTTGTGACCAGCCACCAAGTGGATTTAGCTCTGTTCCCCACAACTCTCTGGGCTTAGCCATGCAGACAGTTTTTTACCCATTGAAGAGTACACCTGTCTAAGCCTTGAGCCGCCAGCTTCTCTAGGAGAACACTGTGGGAGACAATGTCAAAGGCCTTGCTAAAGTCCAGGTAAACAACATCCACAGTCATATTACATAGATCCTATGTATGGCAGTAAAAAATACATTGTATGCAAGTTTTCTTAAGTTCTTACATCTGGTCTCATTCCCTTGAAATATGGGTGATTTAATGAACCTCAAATTTGTTTTCCAGGCAGTTATATCTCATTTTTTTCCCCCCTTCCACTTAAAATGAGCAAGCCATTCCTCACACCATATCTGTACTTCATTGCCCAGTTTTGACAATAGGAATGTAAATTATAAAGTAACCCTCTCTGAAATGTTTCTCCTGTGGGCTGTAGGGCAGAAGAGAAGCATATGGGGGATTTATTATGCACAATGACCTCATTCTTTCCCAGTTTCCTCACTCTCAGAAGACATACTTGCAATTCATGCACACAGTTCAAAACTTGTAGGCTACATTTCTGCTGTATGTACACACACACACAGAGCTTCTTACATCCCCGAAAGACAAGAGGCAACAAACTAGTGGAAATGTTCACATTATTTTTGCATTAGGGTTTTCTCCAGAGCTAAGTGAAGTGAACAAGCATCTTAAGTAACCCCTAGATTCTGTATGAGCTTCTTAAAGGAACTGCAAAGATAAGACAGACCATCTGGGCTCCACTTTTAAGAAAAAAAATTACTCATGCCTTATATGCTTTTGGTGTCAAATGGATAAGTTCGAGGTCAAAAAAGGGAATCAACTGAGCTCTAATGTTTCCTTATTTCTACTTACTATCCAGTTCAGGGATAAATTAATCCAAGTCTTGTACTTAAAGTCCCACTGACATCAAGAGAACTTGCCTTTCTTACATGTTTTCTTGACCCTGTGTTTAACCCTTAGGAGGCCCTATTACTACACAGGTAACATGAAACAAATTAAATTACACCTCAAAAGGAAAAAAAACCCTCAAGCCTCTCAAAGGCACCTGTTTTCTGCTCTGTCTGTAATGTGCATATCACATGCACCTCCTCTTCCTCCATACCTGTTCAGTGTTAATTTTATTCCCTGCCTCATTAATCCTTTTCTTTTTAAACTAGCATGAACAAATTCTGCAGGGCAGATGCTGCTGGCCCGATAGGTGTGTGAATACTGGATCTTGAGGAAGATTAGGGTGGAAAATAAATATTTGCATTTGGTTACTACCTTTGTCTTTTTTGGCACATGAATTATTTCTCACATAAAATAAATGCACTGCAACTGAGAAAAGCAACTTGCCGAAATACCAATCAGTAATACAGTTTTTGATGTTCCTAGCTGACCAGAGAGTCAGTAATAACATTGCAGAAAATTTTATGACTGAAGGCTGAACACTTTGGGAAACTCCCAATCAAGGTACAATCTAGTAGCAATCAATAACAATCTAGAAGAACAGCCCACTGGTTACATGTGTCTGGCATGCAGTTAACACAAATTTTACTCTTAAATAGAAAAAAAAAAACCCTGAAATAACAGATCTAGAGATTCCATGTGCAGAAACTGTCCGAACCAGCTCAATGCATCATGAAAGCTTGACCAAACTGAGATGTTAAAAAACATAATATGAAGACATTACCTGTGTTTTCAGAAGATAAGACTTTCCCCAAAGCTAGGGGCACTGGGATTAATGACACTAGTTTGTCTCCTAAAGGGAGGACCTATTGTTTAAAAATATTGGATTTTAGGATTTGCCTAAAAGTACAATAACTGATTCCAGTAACTATCTTTCAGTTCTAACCTTGCATTCTTTTCTTCACAATGACCTGAATTTAATAGGACAGGTGGAGACTGTTCTCAACATAGATGAAGTGACAAAATGCAAACAGAAATTTTAATAAGTGCTTTGAGCCTCGTTAGGCAGGGATAGACCTCTGGACAACAAGTAAGCAGCTCTCTGGAAGAAATGGCACTAGTCTGACCACCTTCAGCCCTGACTTAATAATAAGGGAACATATGGACCAAACTGGTGCCTTCTAAAGAGGTGTCACTGCTCCATGCAGTGCCTTCCTGTAACCTCCTAATGACTTGCCTGTTAAATCAATGCTTAGGCTACTAAACCATTTTTCTTTTTGCAAAATAGTGGTATTTACTTCTTAGTTTCTCTAGACAAAGACACATTCTTTAGTTAGATGCCAATGGCATTTGAAGCCAGATTATCTTCCCATTTTTTAATTCAATCCCTTTATCAGTTCACAGGCAGAGGTGACAGACAGGTTTAAAATTTGAAAGACAAATCAAACCTGTTTGGGAAAGATCAGCAGTTTACCCAAGTGCCTGGAGACCTAAGGCTTAGGCCATTTTAGCTGATCTGTTTTTAAAAAAAAGAATACAGAGAAATGTCTTCACCTTACACAACAACCTGTTCAATAGTCAGAAAGGTGCCGTTTAGCTCAGATAGTGCACTAGGACTTTCTTTTAAAGTGTTGGGGTTTTTTTTGGTTTTTTTTTCCTATGATAAGCTTACTTATAAATATTACATCCTTTATCTGGTCTCTAGTTAGATGACATGTACAGATTGTAATTGTGTTCTGGCTACAGAACTTGGGCACAGTCTCATATATAGGTACACACACATATATTGTATATTTAGGAGTGTGAATAATTTGCCTTCGAAAAATAGCAACAATTATTTTACTATACCATCCCTAAGTGTAAAATTGTATTCAAAATAAGACCAAAGGATTATGTCACTATTTTTTTTTTTCTGAACAAATGCTTGAAGGTCTAGAGCTAAAGTCTAGAGCTGAAAAAATTAGACTATAAGTGTTCTTTGAGATAAAATACAATTCCTTTCAGGGATACAGCATTAGAAGGAATTTCCCATTGTTTTACAGAGATCCCTGTTAGAAATGGAAAGTTGTTTTGCTTTCTCAGATTACAAGAGCAAGACCTGAGAATTTAGGAACCTTCTTCTGTTTCATGCATTTTATGCCACAGAGCACAATTACAAAAGGTTTGATAGTGAGGTACTTTGAAATACCAACAGTTCTTGCCAGTTGCTTCAAAAAATCTGTACCTCTTCACTTTAATTTATCCATTTAATCTTTAAAATCAATTTAACTTTGATGTCTTTATTATTTTTCTGTCATTTTAGTAATTCAGATCTTCAAAGGTAAGAACACATTAGCCATTCAAAGCCAAAAATCAAATAAAGCTACACTCCTGCTCTCTAATCAGAGCTTTCATCTACACATTTATGATCTCAGGAAGAAGCCAAATTAGTCCTAATTGCCTCTAATTTAACTTGGCCACTCAAATAGAATATGAGATCACATTTTATCATACTGGAGATATTTTAATCGCTAGTGTACACAGACTGGAGAGTTTGCTGTGCACTGAAAAAAAGCATACCTTATCACACTAAAAATTCCATGCAGAAACAGCCCTGATTTCTTTTTCTTTTAAAACTACAGACTTCAGACAAAATATATTCTCTGCCTGATGTGCACTTGAGGTTTCAGGTTGACTTACAATTGTGCACTTGAAATAATTCATTAATATTTAGGGGGTTTAAGCCTCAAGTGCCCTAATGCACCAGTTTCAATTACTTCAATATTATGCAGCTTTACACAATGCTTAAAGACACTAAGGAAAGGCAGATGCTGGCACAAGAGATACCTTGGAGCTGCTTGGGCAGACCTGTGCTTCTGGCTGGATGGAGGCTGCAGCCCCCGTAGCCTGCACAGCAACAGCTGTGAGGCAAGGCAGTCCTGCCTTTTTCTCCCGCTTCAGTAGCTGTTGCAGTTTTGTAGGAGAACTTGGAAATACCTGAGGGCAGTCAAAAGGCACAAGCAAGGATGTTTGCATCAGTGTGCTAGGTTAGCATGAATCACAAATTCTCGTTTCCCTTAGCGTATGTTAATTTTGATTTTCTACTCCAAGTGAAATACCTAATTATCACTTCAGTATTCTTTTCCTCTTGCTTAATTATCTACCATCATACATCTGCTGATATTAATTTTCATTTGAAGTAAGATGATCAAATGTAGTTAATCACTTTTTAAGAATAACCTTTCAGAATATTTCAAGCTTCTTGCTCAACATGGCGATACTCCTTAGAGAGCCCATGAAGGCAGTGGCAAATTGGGAACGTTCATGATTACAAACTAGAGAGGGAGCAAATGTTACACATTTACTTTGAAGTAGAAGAGCTGGGTAAGATAAATTTTGCAATCAGAAACCCTTGAATTGACAAACCTTTTTTCTAAAAGTTATGTGTAACCGGAGAATGTGAATGCTCTACAAACTCTGTATTTAATAAATGTTCAAAAATTGAGTATTTGTATTACTGGAAATTATTGGAAAATCTACAGACCAAGCAGTATTCATAGCAGTTTTTTTGGCAAGTAAATTTGGATAATGGAAGTGCTGAGAAGCAAAGGAGACCCAGTTGTTAGTTATTGGCTATAAGTTCTTTTCCTCCCCTACACAGAGAATCTCAAGCTATTTCACTGGCATTTGTAAAGGCAGACGTTTTCAGCAATATAAGACCCCACTTCAGAGCCCTGTTCTGTGGAAACCTAATTCTTGCCTGCTTTTGGAGAAGTGCCCCTAAATCAACCCACATCTCTACTGGGCAGTTAAACTGCTTTGGGACTGGGAAAGAGAGCAGCACATACAAGCATAAGCAGAAAACTCTCTTCTGTCAGTCACCTGGCTTGATAACTGGTAATTCACCTCCACAGCGAGATGGAAACCTGAGCACATGCACATGCCAGGTGGTTTTCCTTCAATAAATCAAGGAAATTACTTCCCTCCCCACAAAGTAGAGAAATAATCTAGAATAAGACAGCTTTTACTTATTTTTTCACAGGGAGTGGGGAGATAAAGTGACAAGAACTGCTAAATAATATCTACAAAAGTGTTTCTTAGATGAGATTGAACATGGCAACATTTTCCACTGGAGGCCTTCATGCCCCTTGTCTTTCCAAGCACGAAAACTGTTCCCATCTCAGTGTTGTATTTCAAAGTTCACTCATGCCGGCAGCACCAGTGGTGGATATCTTCAGGTATAAATACAGCATTCCATCACTACGGTCTCCAACCTTCATCTGTGCTGTCTCAACTTTTATTTCGAACAGAGTAAAACCCTGTGAATTTGCACTAAAACTAATAAATGAGGCAATCCAGCACTGGAAAAGCCATTCTTTCAACAAACCAACAGAGCAAGTCAGAGCCAAGGCTTTCTATCTCATCTGGCAGGTGCTTCCAAGAGCCTCCTGGGGGAAGGAGGCCATGCAGCCGCTCTT
>NW_010292165.1:5812-55098 GCF_000700745.2 Antrostomus carolinensis
CATTAGATAGGCATTCGTGAGAACTTTTGAGACACTGGGCGAAATATCATCTGCAGCATTCAGTCACTGAGTTATAGACTATCTAGACTAATATTTGTCAAGCATTCGCCACCATAGTACTTTCAAAAGGATTTGTATTTGCTGTATACTATTTGGATCCCTTATTTGTGTGCACAAGTTAACTGGTTGCAGTTTTGCTAGCAGGAGAGATTTTTCAGAGTTACAGTCAGTAACACCAGCAAGGATAACAGAAGGAATATGCTTTAAAGAAGACTAATAAAATTGTTAGGGAAATAGATAAAAGTGTTCAGGCCCTGGATGGGCCAAGTCAGAGCTTTAGTTGTGGGTTGATAACTCTGGGATGAAGACAAGATGGCTCACTCAAGTCAGCCTTTTGACGGTCACATCTGTCAGAGGAAATATATCACAAGATGTGTCCAAGTTACAAAGCAACTAGTAGGAGAATGGGCTCTCCCTCCCCCACTGTTCAAGTCAATAGCCAGGTGCCGATTTCCACTCCAAGGATTCTTGGCTCACAAAAAAAGAGATCTCAGGATGATTAACTAATAGTTTCCCTGGAGAACCAAATGCTGGGGAAAGGGCCGAGAGAAATAGCAATTGCAGGGCTTGTGGCTCAACCTCTCCCATTTGGAGCCTACTGGATTGCAAATGGGAACTCGTCAGAACTCTTTCCAACCACTGTTTCTCATCTTATAGAATAACCCAAAAATATTCAGTGACACTAAGGTCTGTTAGCACTAACGAGAAGCTAAGCATCTTAGGTTTCCAGATTTTAGAGGAATTTGGATTCTTGTTTTAAAAAGCAATTTGCTAAGAAGAGTTTGGATGTTTCTTTATAGTTGAGGGAGAAATATGATCTTTAGATTCCAAGTTATCTTGAGAATGCTGGGTATTTGGAAGCAAAAAAATCTTTCTGAACTCCTTCAGAAAAGTGGCTTTAAATCATATTTAACCCCCAGGTTCCCATAACCAAGAAGAGTGAAGAGTCAGCATTTCTACTAATGAACTAAGACATAAGTTTGCATTGTTGAATAATCTCCTTTTTATGTGTTGGCTATTTAAATGTATTAAACAATTAGATACACTTCTGCTTCTACATTTTTTTACAGTTCTTGCTGTTTAGTGCTGTCATCATTGCTCTGTTGCAGAGGATGTATTACTACTTGACAGGCTGTGCTATTGCAAGTCTCAGAGAGTTTGTTTTCCCTTTATTATTTTGTTTACTGCCTTGTGTGAGTAGACAATCAAGGTCCAAATAC
Organism: Antrostomus carolinensis; assembly: GCF_000700745.2. Taxonomy (NCBI): domain Eukaryota; kingdom Metazoa; phylum Chordata; class Aves; order Caprimulgiformes; family Caprimulgidae; genus Antrostomus; species Antrostomus carolinensis. Next base: position 7,093 of record NW_010292165.1, read on the forward strand.
AGAGACATATCATGCACGAAGGAATAGCATAAGAGCAACAAGACTGCTGTTGTCTTGATCACAAACATTCTACTTCCCTACTTGAGATTTCAGCGTCCTTAAATGCTTTTCTCAGGTATAGAAATTCTACATTCCTGTCTACACTCTCCTGCTGGCTTGATGGGTGAGTGTCAGAAAATTTTGAAGTCCTAGCAGTAGAAATGTTTAGAGTGCTTTGCTCAGTGAAGCCTTGAGCCTTGGCCCCACGCAGCTTTTACAAGGTCTCTTATGCAGCCATGCCCAAGTCTGACACAGCCAAGAGCTGAAACATTTCCTGTGGTAAAAACCAATGTATGGTAACTGTGCTAAGAAACAGCATGGCTATGTGCACGGCACACAACCAGTGCAGGAGGCAGTATGCTTGTTATGAAGACAGTAGATCACTCTCCTCCTGGAAGGAGTACCTTCGTTAAGCTGTAGTAACTATACAGTCATAAGTTTTCCTACCTTACAAGACTATGGGGAAGTTGTGACTCTCTGATGATGTAAAGCTACAGATCTAAATGCCTCAGCTGAGCTATGTGACTAAAATTGACAATGTCTGTATAACATTATCTCAATTACATTAATCAAGATAATTCATATCTTCCATGACTGTTTGGCAATAGACTGTGAAATACTAATTAAAGAACTACATGCAATGTAAGGATGAACTCAACTGTGTTTCAGGTTTAAAGAAGAGCGATAGAAGTATAAATCATTCTTTCAAATAAGCCTGATGTATAACAAAGTAAATGAAATAGCAGACAACACCTGTCCCAAGTGTGTTCTCTTGTCAGAGGTTGGGAGGAAAAAAAAAAAAAAAATCTTTGAAAAACCTCAGGTTAAGAGACAGAAAGCTCCAGATTAAGATTCTCAGGTCCAAGGTATTATTTGCAGGGTTGTTTTCTGGTCAAATGCACCAAAATCACGCATGTGGTCACACACATGCTTGCCTCATGTCTGTCCTTCAAAAGAATCAACCAATTTTTTAAATTGGATCCTAGGAAAAATCGCCCCGTGTAGTTGCTGTGATTTTAGTACTTTGCCTTGGGAACATACAATAGACTCTTCTCTGGTGCGACCCCACCTGGTATATCACATCCAGCTCTGTAGTCCTCAGCACAGCAAAAATATGGGCCTGTTAGGGCAGGTCCAGAGAAGGGCCACAAAAATGACAAGAGGGGTGGAACACCTCTCCTATGAGGAAAGCCTGAGAGAGTTGTACTTGTTCAGCCTGGAGAAGAGAAGGCTCCAGGGAGACCTTATAGCAGCCTTTCAATATTTAAAGGGGTCTTATAAGAAAGATGGGGACAAACTCTTTAGTAGGGCCTGTTGCAATAGGACAAGGGGTAATGGTTTTAAACTAAAAGAGGGGAGATTTAGACTAGATGTAAGGAAGAAATTTTTTTACAATGAGAGTGGCAAAACATGTGAGGTGGGAACAGGTTGCTCAGAGAGGTAGTAGATGCCCCATCCTGGAAACATTCAAGGTCAGGCTGGACATGGCTCTGAGCAACCTGGTCTAGTGGAAGGTGTCCCTACTCACTGCAGGGGGGTTAGACTACATGAGCTTTAAAGGTCCCTTCCAACCCAATCTATTCTACGATTTTATAATAAACAGACTTTAGTGTCTTGCAATTACTCTCTCAAAGCAAGAATTGTTTAGCTAAGGAAGAGTGCAAGATAGAAGTATTTGATTTTTTAAAAATTATTTAAGCTTCACCTGATGCTTAAATATCTCATTATGGGATCCGAGCACTTCTAAATTCCTCAGGGACTACACATGGAACTTTTTGTACAGAATTTTATTCGTGTTCATTCTGTATTGCTTGATTTTTTTTTCCCTGCAAATTTTTGTTTAATTATTTCCCCTTTGCTTATGATCACTGTTAGGGGAACCTGGCCAGCAGGCTCAGTAGAGAGGTCAAACTAGAGTTTCAAGCTGATGGCTTCTGAAATTCTCTGTTAAAAGCTATGAAATAAAAGTAAACTGAACTGGAGCCAGTAAGCTCTGAAGTTTAGGTCTAGTGGAGGTTTTAGCTATATATAATTTAAAATACCTTTAAAACTGCAATTTTATTTTTTAAATTAAAAATGTTATTTCCTTGTGCTTCTATAAAACATTATATTACAAATTGTGTTAGGAGATGGGTCTAGGCAGGAGAAAGAGAGGATCTTGTTGGAGATGTTGTAAAAGAAAGGAAGTCAGGAGTTCAAAGGAATCTGAATTTAATGGCAACACCTTGGAAGAGACAGCATTTTTAAAACAGGCTGGAAAGGCGGTAAAGTCATAGGGGAGATGATGTGGAGCTAAGCTGTCTGTGTGACAAGGAAGTGATCCCAGCCCTGATCTGAAAGACTGTAAAGAAAAAAGGAGAGAAAAGGCATGCAGAAATATGAACATGTTTTTAATAGGAAAGCTAAACCATTGGTACTGACAGAGAGAAGATTGATTCAGAACAATAGCCATTCAGGTAAATTCCTGCTTGAATATGTAACAATTCTCAATTAAGTGAATTAGACTTAAAAAAAAAAAAAAAAAAATCATCTGTGGTTTCTCTGCATCTTTTCTTTGGAAAGGCTTGGGTAGTCCCACATCTCTTTGGTTTTGCCTATTCTCTGAGAAATAGCTGATGACCTGGATTAGATTGTGGGGATTTGCAACAGAAATATCAAAACTGGTATGACCCAAGCACGAATGGAAATGTGAGTGCGAAAGACAGTGCTATACATTAATTGCTACAGAGCAATATCTGTGTGATTTCATTTGAATGACCAGATAGGAAGGATAACCCAGCCTAATGATGAGGGGACAAGAAGATGAACAGGTAAGGCAAAAAGAATGACAAAGCACAAAAATTTTGCCCGAGATTTACAAGGGCTGAAGCAAAATAATGAGATGAAAGAAACCCAAACACCATCCACACCTAGGGGACATAAAGCATACATTCAAAATTCAGGTGACTGCTACCAATCACAAAAGAAACAAGAGAGATAAGAATGCCATAGCCAGCATCCTTTGTCCTGGCCAAACCACATGAGCAGGTATCCAGGCAGTGAATGAAATCTATGAGTGCAAGGGAGTGAGATCAGTTTTTTTTAAAGTAACTATTGTATTCTCCTTCCATAGGATCTCTCATTGAATTTTGTTGTGCTAATTCCCTACAATATTAACCACAACACTGCTGTGCATTGTGGGGTTTGCAGAGCAGATGTACCACCCCACACTGTAAGCATCTTCAGCTCCTTAATGGCTGATACATCTTCTCCCTTATGGATAGGGGTCTGCCACCACATATTTAGTAAAGAACTAGGTCCAAGGCAGTATGTATAACAAGAACAAAAGAACAGTGTTTCATCATCAGCTGCCCAATGGGCTCTCCCCACCAAAACAATGATTAGTGAATTCTTTTTTAAAGTGTTAAAAACAACAAAACAGAGATATTACCATGCCTATAATACTACAAGGAGCTGTGAGGAGCAGTGCCATAAAAGGAAAGGCTTCACAGTGGTAGAAAAAAAACTAAGATTAATATAACTGTACAGCATGTTATGTGACAGTAGAGCTATCACCTTATGCCACTGCTGCAATTCCAGAGAGTTTTATCTAGTTTCAGTTGTGGTCCATAAAAATCCTGTGCTAGTTCTCAAACAATAAATGAAGGCAATTGGAAAAAAGTCACCTAACTTAATTATCATCCAAGCACTATTGTAAGGGAATTTTCAAGCTGATGTAAATCCTATCACACCTAACAATACACTGAAGTGAATTTTATAGGCCAACCTGAAGCTGTGATAAAGAAGAGAACTAAAAGTGAGAAATAAAACCCCTGCATTCAGCACAGCTATGGAATATTTCTATACCAATTGTTGTTCACAGAGAAATAATTTGTGAAATACTTGGCTGTAACAGATCAAGCTCTTAAACTCTGCTTGTAAAAAGGTATTGCCAATTACTCTGAATTTGTTATATATATACATTTTTTAAGTGTAGCAATGTCCCATCTGCACTATGTGTTTCCAAATCTTCAAAATAGGTTAAATTACACTCTTGATGTCATTCTACATATTCCTAAGTGAAGTAAAGTGTGCATAGTTGTTGTAGGTACAGGTGCTATTTCATATAAAGTGTTTTGTCCAGAGAGAAAATTTCTTGTATGCAGATTAGCCAAACTTTGTTCTGTGAAATAAATGCTACTTTATTTTTAACTATTCTTAATAGATTTTGGAATTTAAAAAATTGGAATTGTTCTCCGTGATAATCAGAACTAAACCTATTTGTGCTAATTTTTTTAATGTGTATGCTCTGCTTTAAAACTTTTCAGCATGCTGAGCAATAATAATCTTAATATAATTAATAATAGTACAAGCTAATATTGTTTTATTTACATTTGCTTCTTGTTGTATTGCAAAATCAGCATTCCTTCACTCTACTGTGTTATAGTTGCAATGCATGACATCTCTCTAAACACAGTACTGATATCACTCAACAGTTTTAATATTTTCCCAAGTGGATAACCCAGTTTTGAGGGTCTTGGGTCCATTAGAATGAAAAACTGAAGAACCGGGGACTTTTTTTGATGCAGTCCTGCTCATTTACAAATTCTCATTTTTTACTCCACTGTATTCAGGGCAATAACAAGCAAGAGCAGCTTGTTGACATTTCCAGGCAGTAGCTGACACAGAGAAGCAAAACAAGAGGTTTTGGACTTCTTTCTAAGTCCTGTTGAGGCTCCATTACTGACCACCTCACAGCTCTCCCATCCTGTCTGGATCACTCATTAATACCACAAACTTCACTGACCAGGAATGGCTTCACCTTTAACTTACTGCGTAGTTGCTTTGATCAGTAACATATGTTTTAGATGAGGCTTTAGAAGGGAGAAGGTGACCTTTAAAAAGTTGACATCATGTTCAAATAAGGAAAATAGAGGAGAATGAACTCTGGCAGGTTAAATGTAAAAACACAACAAGGCAAGCCAAAGAGTTTAAGAAACAACTTACAAAAGACATAAAAAAGTAATAATAAATCCCTTTACAAAACCATCAAAAGCCAAAAGCCTGCTGGAAAGGTCGTACAACAATAAATGGCCAACACACAAAAGAAGCATTCATAGAAGAAAGGACCAGACCAGATAAATTAAACGAATTTTTATACATAGTGAATATGAAAAAGCTTAGAAAATTCCCCCACCAGAAATGTGTTTCACCCCTGCCACATAGATCCACTCTTTTTGTTTTAATGGATGATGCCTCAACAGTTCTGCATTCAACTGAAGTTCAGAAAAGGCTATAAAACTGGTTCATGAGGACCAGAGGGCATTTATCCAAGGAACTGAAGCATGAAATAGCTTAAGTAGCAAGTGCCATGTATGATTTCTTACTTAAAAATGCCCAGATACAAAAACAGATGGCAAATGGGATGGAATTAAAAAACAAAAAAACCCAACCAACAACAAAAAAACTACCCCATACTCTGGTTCTTTGTATTGTGTTAAGTGGCTTCTACTACAAGAACAGAGTTTGTGGACATATGAAAAATGGTATATTGAAGAATACTCAACACAGCTTTTTGAATGAAAAGTCATGACACATCTCTGGGGGTTTCTGAAGATGACTTTAGATATGTAGGCAAAGGAGGTGAAGTGGATACAAACTCATTTTTATTTTTCAGAAAGCATTTGCCTTTCATCAAAGGCTCAAAAAATGAAGCTGGGAGAAGCAGAAAGTCATCACTTGACTGAATAACTGATTAATAGGCAACCTGAGGTATTATCTGTTAGCTTTATTGGTGGAGAAAGACCATCTATGGGGTCCCACAAGAATTACAACTTTCCAGATACTCTTCTATTATTTTCTGTTCTGTGATATATCCTCATGCCATGCATGTTCTCTAGTCTTTCTTATGCTAAAACAAATTTAAGCAGTGCAGTGTGGCCAGGTGGGCTGTGCTGGAAGAGGTTGCACCTTCCCCAGGAGACAGCAGAGCACCTTTGAGAGGCTGCAGGGTTCTGGTAGGCTAAAGGAGCAAGAGAGAGAGGTCCAAACAGGAGAAGTTTGTCTAGGTGAAACTTTACTCTGGCCTGATCCTGATATTTCCATTGTCCCTTCAGACACCACAACTTCTCCAATTCTCTCAATTCCTAAAAAAGGATAGTATATGAGAAACAGTTATGATAACCTAGATGTGAAAAAAATTCCTTCAAACATATACTTGGGTACATTCCTCTTCTCCTAACAGAAGGCATTTAGTAAAACCATTACATCAAACAACCAGTTCCCTGGAAAGGCAGTTGATACTGAGCTTGTTTAGATGAGCCCTCTTCTCTAGTTTCATAGTGGTCAGCACAGGGGTTTTTGTTAGTTTGTTGGGGTTTTTTGTTTGCAAATAACACCAAAGATTCAGGCTTGTACTAAAAGCTATTTTTCCAGCCTATTGTCACTACAAAGAGATCATAATTTTTTTATCTTTAGTGACCATAAAATCCTTTAGAAGTTATTGTTTTTCCTGTGATTCTTGGAAATATTTTATTTGAATTACATCACGAAGCCCTAACTTTTTACACCTCTATGGCCAAATCTCACTGCCTTTTAGATGAGGTATCTGCAGTGCTTGCAATTCGGTCTCAGATTTGTTTACCTTCTGGTCTTTATTTCTCCTTATTATTTGTATAACTCTAATAGCACATTAGGCACTCCACAGGCAAACATGAAAAAGTGACAGATATTTCTTTATGGCCTGGTGTCTGTGCAGTCACTTTACTTGTTCAAGGTAAAGAATAAATGGGACCATTATATTTAAATGGTAATTTACACTCAGTTTACACTATGACAATGAGATTCATACCCTGAATGAGAAAGACAGGAGCACAATATTGCTCAGATGTTGCTAGTATCACAAGCACGTTAGAGTAATTGGTGCACCTTTCCTCCAGTCCTCTCAAATGAAGCATTTGTGGATATATTTACAGATACTGAGCTACACCATCACCACAGCTGACATAACTTGCCTGGCTCCAATACAGTAATTTGTGCCAGCTGAGTAACCAGCCAAAGTGACTGGTCAAGCTGATGTAGACACTAATGTACTCCTGTTACTCTGCAAACACATTACAGTTCAAAGTGAGTATTTACTGAAATGAGTCTTTGTCTTCATCAAAAAAATTAAGTGGTAATTCCACATCCCATTTGGTGTGTACAGCATCGAGAATAAAACCAAACCAACAATTCATTTTAGTTCCTCTTTATGAACATTGTAATGGTTGGGTGCTACTAAATAAAGATAGGATTGACAGAGTTGTCTACTTAATTCGTGTGTTGTAAAGACATGTTACAAAACTGAGATGCAGCTGTGAAGGGAATGCTCTCATCCTTCAAAAAAGGGTGATGTCATTCAGGAGAGAACCAAGGTGCACCATTTTCCTTGCAAAACTGACTTTACTGTCAGGTCTAAACCATTCTTTTCTTTTCCTCCATGAGGAAACAAGCATGAATAGCACTGAATCTAGAGCACCTTTCTGTTACTGGTGATACTATGAAGTGAGGCTACACAGTTGTAGTTAAGCATCACAAGAGTTACTACCAGCTGGCAAGAGCCCAAGGAACAACTCCCAGTTTGTTACTGGGGAACTCTGTGAAGGCAGCCCAGAAGGACTTTCCTGCAGTTATGCACATTGTTTGCTCACTGGTGAGAAAACAATCATTCTCCAGGGGAGGCAAACCTTCCTGAAACCCTCTTTTGGTCAGAGCCCAGATCTTTTTGCAGAACTGAGTATTCAGAAGGTTATTTAGTTGTAGAACACGTTTGGAGGAGCAGTGCTGATGGCATTGCAGCTGCCAAAACATGCAGTGCTGCCCTTCTTCCCACAGTGAACCACTGCAAATCAATTCTGCTCATTTACAGTCCTCCCTGTCATCACCCACAAGCTGTGACCAGCTATATTGTCACAGCCACCAAAGATTAGTAGTCTAGAGTTTGCAGTTAATGAAAAACAAAAGTTCAAAAAGAGGTTTCAAAAGAGCCTCCTCTCAACCTGGCACTCTTGTGCTGAACCATGAAGGGTTAACAGCATCCAGCCCAGCAAGTGCTCTCAGAGAACAGCAACCAGCTACAAAGTAGTCATAAACCAGAGCAATATCCACCTTTTAAAAAGGGTACTAGGAGGCAGAAAACTTTCCCTGAGAAGAAAATTACCTTTCTAAAGCCAAAGAGGCTGTTTCTGGGCCATTTCGTACAGACCAGGAGCAGTCAAAGGGCAGTGGGCAAGATGCACACCCCTTATCAGCTTGCTCTCCAGCCCTCTGCTAGCTAACCTGCCTCTGCTGGGTGAGCTCAGAGCAGGGCACGCAGCCTGCCTTGTGACAGAGCAGTGGTGGTCTCCAGGGACACCTGGACTCAACAACCCAAAAAAGAAGCATGCATCAGAAACCATCAGTCTCTATCCTGCTCCCTTACTGCATCTGTCAGGACAGTTCTAAATATTTTTATCTCATAATTCTTAAAAAAAAAAAATAAAACATGCCAGTCCTTTGAGTCGTCAAGGGTACAACCTTGCGGGTACAACCATGGTTTGTGTGAGACTACAAGTTTATGTTCCCTTGTGCTCTGAGGAACAACAAATCTTGAAGGTGTGACACTGTGCTGTGAACGATTTAGAGGGATGCCAAAACAGTGTGGGCTCTGCCCGAGAAAGGAACTGGATTTGACAGCCCTTCTCTGGGCGACTGCTCAGATTGCAGCACTGTTGACAAGAAGGTTTCACCCTCCTCCAGCTGCTGTACAGGGGTTAAGCACTCTTCTCTGAAAGAGAGAAAAGAAAGGCCAGCAGCAGAGGAGCCAAAATTGATTTTGAATGGACTGGAGTTTGGGATGCTTTCATAGTCATATACATATAATTTTGTGTTATTAATATGCTATATAAAATTAAGGAGTATATGTGTATGCCATATAATATGTATCACAAGCACATATAGTACACATTTGAAATAATAAATTAATGGTATATAATTTAAATCTATGATCCAACTTTAGTGTTATTCCTGTTTTGAGGAGTAGGCTGGACAAGATGACCTCCAGAAGTCCATTTCACCTTAAGATCTCCCACGAGTAACTCTAGAAGCCACTCACTATCTCAAGGGCCTTGCTCTAATTACTTGAAGGTTATATAAAAGTGGTTAGCAGAGTTGTGGACTGTTTAAAAAACTCCACATCCTTATTTAGGAGAAGAAAAGCTGTCATAGTAAAAGCAAACAAGTCCTAAACACTGACCCTAAGAATACATAAAAACATTTTCACCTGTCACTTTGAGTTCTCTCCTTTTGATTGAACTCACTTTTACTGAATGTGAATTTATAGTCACATTTTGTGAATAAATTCACACACCATTGATTCTTTTGGAATCACTCACTCCTAAAAAATATGAGATTGCCTGTTACCCAGGGCACCCAGTACCCTAATGCCCACAGTCATTTGCATTTGGATGCTGCTCAGCAACTCAGGGCAGGGTGTGACAGCTACGGCCAGTAACAAGCCTCATTGCTGGACTCCTCGGCTCCCCTGTCACTGTGATATCCATTGGCCACAGAGCTTCCAGCTGTACTAATAAAACAGTAACTGGGCTGAAGTGAAACAGTCCTAACAGGACTACCTAACAGGGGTTCCTGAAGAGAGACACATACACAGGAGTAGTAGAGGCCGATGCACTCACAACATAGCTACGTGACTTGGCCGTACCATCAAGGAAAGTGAGTGAATCTCTATTTTGAGTCCACTTTGGTGCTGCAGGGACTTTGCTGTGACTTTGAGCTCCTGCTTCAGGCAATGTCAATTTTTGCAGGAGTGCTGCGCTCAGGGAATTTGGGCATTTGTAGAGTTCAACAGCAGATGTTAGAGGATGCCAAAGTCATCTAAAGGGTAGAGTTTTCACTAGGAATACAAATACTGGTGAAAATCTGGGATGTGCAAGCCTGGGGATTTTTTTATTTTTTTTATTTTTTTTTTTTGAGAAGACTTTTTAAACGAGCATACCTTGGCTCTTCCTTCTATAAAGTAAAGGTATTAAGTCTTCCTCCATCTGACAAGATTCTAACACTTAGGACCCAAAGCAGCCCTGTTTGTACAATGATTAGATATCTAACATCCCACCCTGATTTGTGATGCTGTATGTATGTACTGTCAGAAAACAAGTAATATTCTGCACACCAGAGAAAGAAGACACTGCAAATTCAATGGCAGATGTTTATCTTAGAAGCTCAAAGCAAAAAAAAAAAACCAAAAACCACACAACCAGAGAAAATTGCTTTGTAAGCCCTCATTATGCATAAGCCCATCACTTGAATATGGTGATATTATCACAGTTGTACTTTTTTCTATATAACTGAGAAGGAATTATGATTTAAGGAGGAGACTACAAGATTTATATTGTATGCACATGCACACAGGAGCTACTAACAGCATGCCCTTATGCTTGCCGCAGCCAACCGCCACACCGACTTGCACTAGGCATCTCCCCCCAGATGCTGAGTGCTTGCAGATAGGGCAGGAGCACATCTGCCAGGGGCTGGCGGGCACAGGATTATATATGATGATGGATGATACCTCACAAGGTCTAAAACTTACAGGTGTCAGCTGGCTTGAAGAAAAATACCTGATGTTCATGGATCATTTCACAATCACTTAAAGCTTTACTTTCATTAGACTCCAAGAAGTACAGTTTTTGCACATCAGAGTGAAGACCAATCTCTAAAATAATCCATTTACATCCTTGTATTCCTGAGGCTAAGACTATTTGTGTTACATTACATTAGACAATCTCTGAGCTGTTACCAGTCTGATAAACAGAAAAGAGGATACAAAAAAGCTTCAATTTCTCCTTTGCCCTGATACAAACCAGGTGCTTCTCTGGTTAAGAGAATTAAAAGCTCTATAAGGAAGAGTGATGTAGGTCATATATTTGGTCACTGGCATCATTAACTAAATTATTAAAGTCAATCAAATACTTACATGCAGCACATAGAACAGAAATGAGCAGCAGCCTTAGAGCTGGAAGTTCTAATGTTAAATTTTAGATCACTACAGAAAGCTCGCACAGTAATAGGAAAACAACATCCCTGGGATAGAACACTGAAATTCTGTGCTAATACTTTAACAATACTGAAATATGTAGCTACTTTCCCAGACTATAAAATTATTAGTAGAAAGCAATTTAGAAACAGACCAAGTAACTCTATTGAAAGTTTGAAATATTCAGTTATTTAGTTGGAAAAAAACCTAAATACAGCAAGATAGATACTTTTTGGCAGCGGTTACCACAAAAGTTGTAAGATGGTTTAAATTGATTAAATATCTGGCCACCAAACACTAATATGTAGTTTTACCTCTCAGCAGACTTTGATCTATTCAAAGATAGTGTTTTGAACAGCCCACTTAAAAAAAATAGAGGAAAACTTCCACATGGGGTACCCTACGCAAACCCACCATGAATAACAAATGGATTTCCAACTTCTGATAAAAGAACTAGTGAAGATTATAGAAGTGAAAATAATATTCTCAAGATTGGCAAAATTTCAGAAGACTTGAAGGGAATGATACATTCCAGTCCATAGAAGAGGGTTCAGGACCTGGGAAGGGCATTGCAGTCAACAGACTCTCCTGCCTTCAAGGTCCTAGATACCCACATGGCAGCTTGATGTGACATAACAAGATGATGTCTATGAGAAGTACTGTACCATGTAATCAAAAGTCAATTATCCTGAGGTATCTCTTCTAAATGACAGCTGTATCATAGGATCTAGAAATAGTAAATTATGTGATATTTAATAACTGAATTGCCTAATTATTTCCATTATAAATTATTCCAATGAAGTAACTATTTTAAATATGTATTTATCATATATTTGTTTATGACTTTAATAGGTAGTGACCAAAATAATTTTTTGGTTATTTGTAAGTACGAATCAAATAGTGTTGAGGAATAATTGTTTTTGGAGATACTGATCAACTATTTGTAGAGCTGGTAATAAACTGTTTTTCTTTATTCAAAACTGTATTCAAATTTTTGAATGGAGCTCACACTTGTGATTTTTTTTTTTATACCTTCAGCAGAACAGGATCCTGAAACATTTTATTTTCTTCAGTTACATACATACCTTGCTATGGTTGAGGTGTTGCATGCTTAGCATCCATTTGCTTGAAAAGAGCCTGAGAGGGCTCTGAAAATAAAACTAGGAATTTCAAACCAAGGGTTAAGTTTAGCACTGGTGTGAATTAATATATATTTACTGATTGACATCTGAAGTAGCCCAAAAGTTGCCATGAACAAAGGGCTTTTTTTAAAAAGACATTTTAAAAAATATATTATTATTTTTAAATTTCAAACTAATTCAGAGCTAATTTGAGAATTTTTTTTCCCCCCCTTTCAGTAGAGGCCCAGTTCAAAAACCAGTGAGACTTATGCAGAGGACTGTCTTCTGACTATACCCAAGAGAAATAAGACCAATTTGTATTTCTTTGCCAAATTATAGACTCCTACAATGTATTTGTCACAAAAATAATTTTCATAGTTGAAAGCAGAGGCTCAAAATTGAATCAGTGAAGTGTATTATTTTAATCATAATAATCTAATCTAAATGTAAACAAAACATCAATCTGTCAATGCATCCAAAGACACTTGCAAAGAAAGTGGCATGGAAATTCAGACCCCAAGAGCTGGCCAGTGGCTGCCCTGGGTTTGCTCCCAGCCAAACTCTCTCTCCTGCTCTCCACCTCCAGCCCTCTTCAAACTGGGTGCAAACGTGGTCTGCAAGCATTAGGAAAGCAGTAGTTTCCCTTTATCATAGCCAGCACCATAGAGACACGAGAACACAGACATTTCACAGTCATTTCACAGTCATTTCACAGTCAACCTTTGAGCAGAACCCATTCTGCAACCCAAAACATGCAAGCCTAGGAGTAAAACTCTCTTTGTGTTCTTCAGGTTTTTATGCCCAAAACCACCATTAGTTTTCATGCTGTAACAGAGAAATGAACCACAGTCTTGAAAGTAAAATTCCAGAGTACTCACTGCTACACCTTATGCTCACTCAAAATGACTGCATGAAGTACAGGTGTTCAGTATTCAGTGTAATTCTGTAATATTTAGCACATATTTAAGGCTTAGACTATTTTTTAAACCATAACATTTAAAAAGGGGACAGAGAGATTTCATCTCTCTGACATTGCAGAGAGATGAAATGGTGAGTGCTATTGAAGGTGTAGCCCCAGGTGCTGGGAACAAATATCCTTCAAGGTTAAAGTATCTTTCCAAGGAAATCTTTAAAAAATAGTATTTTGTAGAATTTAAGTCTATGTTAACTGTGAAACAGATAATGTTTACCTCACAGTAACAGAGTGTGTCAATATAACATTTAATACTTTAATTTTTAAAACTTCTCTTTCAGTTATTTTTCTGTTTTTCTAGAATTATATCTAACCGTTGTACATTCAGAGAGTTAATTTATGGATGCAAGATAGGTCGCAGATATTTGTACTGGAGCACAACATTCATGAACTCATACTATCGCCAGTATTAATTTGCAATAAACTGCTTAAATCTCCTCACAGAAACACTGATGTATGCCTACCTCTGTGAATTCTCTCTCCAGCTCTATTTCAAGATGGGCTTTTTTTTTTTCCAGAAGTTTCTTATTGGTTAAACAGAAGAATATATTCAACCACATACAAGACAGACTCCATGATCAGGTAGAGCATGCCAATTTGCCAGCACAGGCAGGACAAGCCCATGTTACCATTTTTTTAAAGCAATTTATGTAAAAAGGTAATAGTGTCAGGAAGTAAGACAGAGTAACTAAACATCTTCTCCCATAGAGTGTACAGAAAGAAAAAGGCTGTCTTATCAGTTCATGAACCCCCTGGAAAAATGCATTGAAAACCCCCCAAAACCTCTTTCAGTTTAGGAGACCAAAGCATAGAAGACCCAAGTCATAGCATATCAGGTGTTTTTGAAAACTAGCTTGAATTGCTGTTTTCCTCAATAATTTCCACAACATTATTCACAAATCTGTTTGTGTTTCTATACTCCACGCTGCATAATTTATAACAACACATTATGAATTGTGAACAGTAATTCATAACTGCCTTTTACCTAATTTTCTACTTGCAATCTATTTCAGATATGCAGGGAAAATGGCCATTTCCAGACATCAAAACATAGACTAAAAGTAACAAAAACTCTCTTTAACCCTCATCCAGGGAGGAATCACTGTTCAAGAACAGCCTCTGGAGCCCCTTTCTTCCTCTACCAGTATTGTACTGCTGCACAGGCTTACTCACTTTTTGCTGATATCCAGTGGCTACCAGGAGGCAGGACACCATTTCTAAACACAGAACACACCACTCACCTCCAGGTAACCACATTCCCACCTTGCTAGTCAGGTCACTCCAATTTGTAATTTGAGGTTTTATTCAAGGAAGGACCAAAGCAGGTGAGAGGCTGGTGATGAAGATGATGTCCTCCACCTGTTGTATTTGTTGTTTTCCTGAACCTTTCTCTGAAAAAGAGAGAAAGATGAAGGGAAAAAGGGAATTTTACTCATATGTGCGTGGTACATGGTGTTGGTTTCACAGTAAGGGGTTGAAGGTTCTTGCATACTTACTTTAGAGAATTTATATGATGGCCCTAAAGATGATTGTGAGAGACAAAGCAGCACAGTAGATATGCTCTTATAAATTTTGGCATATTTTTCTTATTATAAACTACCTGAGAGGAAAGTCTGTTATATTTCTCCCTGTGTTCAAATCTCGAGCCCCTCTAAGGGATAAGGAATAGAGGGAACTGACAGAAAGAACAGACTATAATCATAAAGACATCCATAAGCTACAACAGAAATGCCAGCCCACTTTGTGATTAAGGACTGTGCAATCATTGGTCAAACTCCCCATTCCCTGGGCTTTTTGTACTTTCTCTGTCTCTCCACCAGCTGTCGTTCTGCATCCTACTGTAAGAATTTATCTCATACTCTGCAACACTGACTGGTAAAAATAACTCATAGAATGGTTTGAGTTGGAAGGAACCTTTAAAGCTCATGTAGTCCAACCCCCCTGCAGTGAGCAGGGACATCTTCAACTAGATCAGGTTGCTCAGAACTCTGTCAAGCCTGACCTTGAATGTTTCCAGGGATGAGACTTCTAGACAATCTGTTCCAGTGTTTCACCACCCTCATTGTAAAAAAATTCTTCCTTACATCTAGTCTAAATCTCCCTTCTTTTAGTTTAAAACCATCACCCCTTGTCCTATCGCAACAGGCCCTACTAAAAAGTCTAACTCTATCTTCCCTATAAGCTCCCTTTAAGTATTGAAAGGCTACAATAAGGTCTTCCTGGAGACCTCTCTTCTCCATGCTGAACAACCCCAACTCTCAGCCTTTCATCACAAGAGAGGTGTTCTACCCCTCTGATCAGGACCTGCTCCAACAGGTCTGCATCTTTCATATCTCTGCACCTTTCTGTGCTTCCAGAAGGTGAGGTACTGTGTGGCTATACACTCACCCACAGGGGTCTGCCATAACCTAGGAGCATATGTTCATCATATCCTAGTATTAACCGGATTAAATAGTTAAAAGATCTTTTTCTGCCAGCAGAGAGATTAATTCAATTCTTTACTGTGCCACAGTACCACTGTAAGTCACCTCCAGTCACTTTCTTTACTCCAGTGGGGAAGGTTCAGTGTTCATCTGATATTGTGCAAACACTTCACATCTACAGGACATCTGAGAAGGCAAGATTTATTCTGCTGTGTATGTATCTTCAAGCCCAAACTACAACAATTCTGTGAAATAGGCAAATAACTTAGAGACATTGAAATATTCTTTTGTTATCCCCAGATGAAGTAAAAATTTGTGAACTGCTACATGGAAGAATGGAGGCAAAACTGCTGTCTGCAGTTCTCTCCACAGCCCATGCTGTTCATGTCATCTCACTATCTATGTTCCTCTAGCAAAAGGGGCTTGCTTTGTGCTTGTGGATCGTTATTAAGATTCTTATTCTGAATATCTGTGCAGCGGTATAGACCTATACTTGTGAAGCATGATAGAGACAGCAGCCTTAGGGATAATTACACTCTACTCAAAATTATGGCTCATGGCTTAAACAAACATCTTTTTCACAATGTCTATCAAAGAATTACAGATTATTTGCTTATAAATTAATGCTTCAACATTTAGAAACTCATACAAAACCAGTATTTGAGCATTTAGTTCCATCAGATGCCTAAATTTATTCGTAGCAGTTTTGATTTTTATCTGTTCATTGAATCAAGAAAATACATAGGCAGGATAACTAGTTTCTAGGAAGTAACAATGTCCAAAATTAATGCAATGGCAACAGTAAAAGACAGACAAAATGTTACTGAAAAAAGCCAAGCTGATTTGTATGGTGAAAATAATCAACTTGCAGCTTGGATTTATTTCTCTACTTTCTTAATCTAATCTTTTTCTTGTTAACTGAAAACTGAGCTAAGTGCTCAGGGTGCAGAACTGAAACAGTCAGTATTGTTCAGATACAAAGGTAAACCTCCTCGGTTTGCGGGGGTTTTGTGTACATGTGTCTTTTTTTACCATATTATGACTATAACTTGCCATTTAGTTTAGAAGAAAAAGTATATGAGCTTTATGTTTCCCATTAGCAACGGGCACCTGACCTTCAAATAATTTGAAACTTTCTTTATTAAAATTGCATTTTACAGACCAGCTTTTCTGTATGTGTCCCTCTGTGGCAATCAGACTGTAAAAACCAAACGTGTGACTTCTGTGCACCTCACGCCTGCCATGCGCTCAACTAATATGCCAACTTCTCTGATGGTCATATGCTTCCTAGAGGCTTGCCAGAGAGGTCTCAGAGGATCCCCTCCACCCACATCCTAGAGAAAAGTCCCATTTCTGGATGCCAGCATGGTGCTGGCACTTGCATAGCCCTGTCATGGCTGGGTGAAGCTGGGCCAGTCTCAGAGCCACCTGTGGATTTTAAAGTTTCTGCCAGTATCAGGCAAATGGTAAGTGGGAAGAGTTATGATATCCATTCTGGACCTGGGTGTCTAATTCTGCTTATGCCACAATATGCAAATTCTATCTTAAAATAAATTAAAGCTCCTAAATAATTTGTGTACTTCAGATAATTTCAGCTAAAATCTCAGCAGAATTTGTGTTACACTAAATTGCAGTAATTCAGTCCCTTTAGTTTCAAAACACTTATTCCACATAAACCAATGGAAACACCATCAGGGTATAAAATTGCACGCTTAGGCAAATGATTGTAATATTAGGCTTGAAAAAAAAGGTATGAGCTGAACAATGACAAATCTAGATTTATGTTATGTTTACATGAATGTGCTGCATGCTTCATTGTCTGTACAATCCAAATGATAAATTGGTAACACACTTTAGAGATCTATTTGAATAAGGAACCTCATATTGTTATAAGTTTATCTTCATGGTCAGTGAATAATTTTATACTTACTGTCACACTAAAATTAAATCCTCTATAACACTGTAACTCTCAAGTGTAGGAGTATTGCTGTTCTTTATATTCCATGCTGACCAATTAACAGGATTGATTGCAGCTATAAATTAATTTAACTGAAACTATAAACTGATTTTATAGTTCAGATGACAGATCGTTGTATTCCATACAGAGTGCTTAATACAACACATTAGCACACAGTGCTGGCAGTAATCAACCACGATACATATTTTCAGGCCATTATACATTTCTAATTTTCTTTGTTTTCTTGTTTATGTATTTCTATCTGTTATTCACTGTATTTTAAGGCCTTTAGTCACCTCTTAGCTCTGTTAGAAGATATGATTCTGTTTATGAGTTATAGTTTTTTTCCAAAGCACATCAAACAGATGAAGGACTCCCTCAGAGGACTTCAGTTGACCTTGAATTTAATGAGTAGTGGCAAGAAGGGATTACTCTGAGAAGTAAGCTTTATTGAGATGGTTTAAATAGACTTCTTTGGCCCAGTGTATTGTAACATGACATTAAATTTGTAGTTTACCAATAGTGTATTTGCTGTTGTTTGTATCACCTCTGTCTTGTTTGAAAGATACATGGAGCTTGACATTTTCTTTTTTTTAAATATTTTTTCAATAATGTAACTCTGCTTATCATAGGAGAAGCTAAGCCCAGAAAATCTATATCAGATTATCAATCATAAACCCCCACCATTTTAAATTCCAGTGGAGCCTACAGGATTGAGAAATCACTGAATATGTTATGTGGTTGCTCTACATATATTATGATAGCAGTGTCAGCTCTATTCCAGACTTAGACCGTAGCAGAAGCGTTTGTTTGAACTGAACACTAAATACTCTTCCTTGTGAATTAGTTCATTTTCTTTTGTTATGCAGTTTTCTTTTCATAGAATTATTTGCACTGCTAAGCTGCAGGGTTTCTGTCAGAGAATACTGACAGACCAAATAATGGTCTTTTTTGCATTTCTTGGTAGCTGACACATGCTCTTAGAATTCATTCCTTGCTCTGAAGGCCCAAAACAAAACCATCTGAACTGGCACAAGCTCTTAAGCATTTGTTAACCTCGAGGCACTTCTAAGCATATGTTATTGCTGTTTATATTCAAGATATTAGAAGTAATTTAGTAGACTACCATAAACCATAGGAATATCCATCTGTCTAATTGTATCTCCACTCAAAACAGAAATAAAACAAAAAAACATTGCTTGATAATACCAGCTTCTTTACAAAAATAACCCACAAGACAATTCCCTTAAGCCTGCTCTCTTTACTGCAACTGTTTAAAACCAGCCTCTGCTAGCTTTTAATTTTTACAGTAAAAACATCTTCTAAAAACTTACTGTCAGAAAGTAGTTTCAGCAGGATACATACTGATTCATACTCCTAAGAATCCCTATTTAGCCAACCACTGATCCTTTTTCTGAGCCCTGTATTCAGCAACAGTAACAATAAAGTATGTTCAGGCATGATTTACCTTCACACCTGATTAGCCATTGCTGTATTCAGAGCCTGATAGTTTTTAATCCTTACCTACCTGAATGAGAAACAGCAAGTATTAGACATGGTATAAATGCCTCAGGTGGTGTGAACATCTCTGTTGATGAGGTGGTGAACTTAAGATTTTGGGTTGAAAGATTTGATTAAGAGTTATTTGCTTATTTAAAATTGCATTAAGTGGAAAAAAGTAATTTTCTAGGGACTTCATTTGTCATGTTGTCGGATTATTCTTTCATTTAATAATCTAAATGTTTAGTCAAATAATAGCCTGTGTCAAAAGTTTAAGTCTGACTACAGTAGATTATAACATCAAGCGTGCCTTGATAATGAATCAGAATGGCTTCTATGCATATAAATAAGACTTTGATGGCTGCGTCTGTTGTGAACACTGATTAAAACCATAATTAAAGCTAGATGGAAAAGCTGAGGTGGACTAATTTTAATCTTGAGATAGACTGAACACACATCATAATGATAAAATAAGAAAAAAAGGGTGAGGAATAGAAGAGTGCAGGCCAAGGAAAACCACCTTCTCCTTCCTCCTTTTGCTAATTCATGAGGTAAGAGAGTGTCTCCTAGTTTTTAAGAACTATTTTTGATCAGTATACAAATGTATTCAGGAGAAATCCTTATTGTGAGAGTAAAGAAAGAACAGATTGAAAATATGGGTGGCTGCTACTCAGGTGAGCACTGCCAGGCTTCAGAGTCACCCCCAAGCTATGTTCAACCTGCCTGCCCTCCTACAGGGCTTCACAGACACCACAAAGTGGACACCAAGGACAAGCTGAGAAGCTAA
Organism: Antrostomus carolinensis; assembly: GCF_000700745.2. Lineage (NCBI taxonomy): Eukaryota > Metazoa > Chordata > Aves > Caprimulgiformes > Caprimulgidae > Antrostomus > Antrostomus carolinensis. The sequence goes on from NW_010292165.1 coordinate 26,937, forward strand.
TCTCTGCAGGTCCTCTCAGGAAACAGAGGCAGTTTTCGGTCTCCCCTCTGCTGGCAGAAGGCATTTTGGCAGTCTGACTTCTAACCCATCCCAAGCATTAGCCCGCACCAGTGCAGCTCAGTGCCAGCTGCAGACGCCAGCGGGTATCACTGCCTGTCATGTTGGTAAGGGACTTCTTTGTCTTACCCTCCACTTTTTGTCTCTACTCCCCAAGATCAAATGACTCATTTTTCACATGTGAAAAGCTAAATACCTGTAGTGCACCATATGGCAAATAGGCGGAAAAACACTGGTGCAAGCAGTTGCAAGTTGGTCCAGTCAGAACACCCTCCAAATGTGAGTCAAGCTCTGTCTTTGCTGAGTATTGGACCTAAAAGCCTATGCATTGAAACTGCAACCCCACAAGATTTGAAGGTTGAGCAGAGGTCAATTCTTGCTTTTAGAAATCCAGTGAGTTTCAAGTGAGAGAAAGAAATAACCACGCACTCAGTGATTAACTCAAAGAGCTTTACATATGTGCTGAAAAAAAGAGGAAAAATGCAATCTTCATCATGAGTTTGGTGGGACAAAAGCCTCCTTAGAGGAGGCAACATGCAGCATTGCTTGTGGAGCACAGCAGCAAAGTCTCTGGTTTCAGTAAACATTTGAGAAGAGCATCTTCTCTGAGCCCAGCAGTGACTTTCAGGGAGAGAGGAAGTGATGTTGCTGGCTCTTGCTCAGATTAAATTTATTTTGTTACAAGGAGGAAATTTGGTGCTAATTATTTGAAAGCAATCTCTGCTGTAATCAAGTCTTTGTGAAAGCAAGAAGCTAACAATGTACGGAGCTCAGGCAAAAACCAGGCAGCTTTCCTCGCATCTGTCTGCCAAGCTGGGTAGGGTGAGGAGCAACCACTTCGTCACTACCATCCATACCCCCTACGCCTGGCCAAACACTCCCATCACGTGGCAGAACCGTTCCCACCAAAACTCACCTCACTGCATAAGCCGGCACAGGGAAAGCCAATAATGCTGCCTAATGTTGCACCAGTAATGACTCTCCTCTGTCAGAGACTGGTTCTCTTGTTTAGTTTAGATAGTCATCAGTAAATTATTTACTGCAGATGACTAGTATCAAGAATAACTGGAAGGAGGAAGTAGCTTCTCATCCTTGGGTACACATTTAATGACTTGCAAAATATTCCATCATATTATCTCATTTTATGAGGCCATGAATCTCAGTAAACACAGTGACACTTGAGTGATACTTTTGCTCTCTAAGCATCTCAGCATGCAACAGTAATATTTTCTCCTTCCCAGAGATGAAGATATTGCATCATTTGCCTTTGTACAAAATAAGATGAAGCCTGAAGTGAATTTCCACACTGCAGGATGCAGACATCTGTTATCTTCTTCTTACCTCTTCAGGGACATGTCCACTTTGACAAGGAGAATAAAGCAGTCTGAAATGTTTGGGTACTATAATAAGTACAGGAAGTAGTTATTTGCTGATCACAGTTCTTATCTTGGAGAAAAAGGATGACGGATTAAGCATCTGAAGCACAACACACGGTTTAAACCAAGATGTGTTTTAACCCTTTATAAGGCTTCACATAATGTATACTTCACAATATTTTCACTACAACTTTAAACACATTAAATCAGTTTTTGGTTAATAGTGTTCACGCACAAAAATTTGGTCTAACACCTGGTTTCTGTTGTGTTTTTCTGCATTTGAACCTACAGCTTGGAGTATGTATCAAAGCTTTGTACACTTAAGGGAAAAATCACAGGACATTCCTACAGTTTTTAAAACTATGAATATTTTGTTAATCCCATACTATCATATTTTAGAGACCTAGGTCATATTTTGTGTTATGAATCTAAACTATATCTAAGATATTTTATTCACATTTTAGACTATTGAATACCATGGTTTAGCTGAGACTTGTAACCTAACAAGTAGTTAGGTTACAGGGTGGGTAGTGGAAATCGCTATAGTTGACTGATCTCAAAAAAGAACTATATTCAGCTGTGAATGTTTAGAGCATTTTAGTTAGGTTAAAAAGTCGCTTATTTAAGAACACCCATTTCCTGCCCTCATTAGTAACTGAATAATACAACATAAATATAATAATTCTATAAAATGTGAGCTATCAGCTGGGGTGGATTCTGGCCAGTGAAACTGTCACATGGTGATGCTGAACTTAACCCTGTGCTGACTGAAAGAACCAGTCTTTCCCATGCTATAGAGACATGTTTCTACTACTCATGGTTTAAATGAGAGCTGATTTTCTAATCATTCACCTGTGAAAACCAAGAGACATTGAAGTATTTTCTACAATACACTGGATGCATATGAAGTATGAAAAATGTCCTAAAGAAAGAATCTAATTACTGATGCTTCTCCTCCAATGAATGGAGCACTGGACAATTTCCATGCTGACATCAAAATCACAGCCAATGATAATGTGCTAAGCATGCTTTGCAAAGCTATTGTAGGAAAAAATACTATGCCTGCAGAACAATTAGCTGTATCTTGGCAGTGGGGGGTTTTTTTGTCTTTTTTTTTTTTTTTAATAGGATAAACTATCACACTTAGAGATAAGTTCCATTTGCCAAGATTGAGGATTTTTAAAAAAGTTTGTTTTAAAGAAGACAAGCTAATAAAAGCATAATTATAGCTTCTGTATGAAGTCATCCTGCTTTTTCTTGGGTCAAAAATGTCTGTCTGATGTCTTTAGAATATGAGTGTCTAGAGATGTACAGAGATACATGATAGTTTAACTATTTGACCTCATGTACATAAAAGATTTTTCAAACACATTTTAAACTCTCTTAATAAAGAATTCTAAGATTAAATAATGCAAAAACACATTGTTTAGATAGAGAACAGCAACTATATGTCATATTACTGGTAAAACTAGAACTCCCTGAGGTTGTACAAATGTCTCTGAGATATGATGTAACAAAATTCTTGAGAACATATTGCTTTATCAGTGCTACTTAAAATTCTTTGCCCAACACAGCTATGCCTTTGTTACTTATGAATAATGTGAATATTCCTAACACAACAACAATAAAATCTTTGTATAATAACATACAACAAGTTGTCATTGGATAGTTAATATAAAAGTTATGTGTATCTCAGATATAAGGACACTAAGGTGATAGAAAAACAAACAAACAAACAAAAGTCAAATGGCTTTTTTTTTTTTTTGGGGATTTTTTTTGGGGGGGGGGGAGTAAGCTCCAGGGAAGTAGAATGTTAAAAAGCCTAGTAAATTGATAATATCTCTGGGAGACATCTGCCAGCTTCAGCGAAACTCAAGATTTGCAAATCTCAGGTCTGATGAAGACCTTCAATTCACTTACAAGGAGGCAGACTGTGTAAACGCGCACGTGTTGTCTCAGCAAAGCCATTTGTCATCTGTCCCTTTCCAGCTCTCTGCCCACCCAGCTCCCATATGCTCTATCCTCTTTCTTATTTCCAGTCTGTTTCCCATTCTAGTTTATTCTCTACAGATTTCATTTCAGTTCCATCTAGTTACTTTCTTTTCATTTTCCATGCACATCCTCTCCATCCCTCCCTGAATTTCTTCTTGTTTTTCCACCTGAATTTTACTGCTCAAGACTCAGTGCATAGTGAAACTCTGTCTTTTGAGGTGCTTCTTGGGGTCTCCTGAATTTCAGCTCTCTTCCTCAAACTGTTCTTCCCTTTGCAATTCCCATTTTGTCCTTTCTCTTTGCTTATCTCCCCTCTTTCCTCTGCCATCCTTTAGGCTTAGTTGTCTTAAAACCTTTCCTGATGGGAAAGAGATTTGTCACTGTACCACTTAGTTCATTGTCCAGGAGACACTTTTAAATCCTATGCAGTAAGGACAGACAAGAAACTTTTCTATTTCATAGAATCATAGAATGGTTGGGTTGGAAGGGACCTTAAAGATCATCTAGTTCCAACCCCCCTGCCATCAACAGGGACACCTTCCACTATTTCAGAAAGGCTGCTCCCCAAGATTGCACTGCAGACTTGGACACCTGTGAGAGGACCACAGATTCATAAGAATGGCAGCAGAGGAACTGGTCAGCTTGGTGGATGCATGTACAATTTCTGATACAACCTCAACTGAAGGACTCCAACTCATCCTTTCCCGACTCCCTTTATTGTCAACTTATCTCAGTTCAGTTGAGCACCCAGCACTTTTTCAAGAAATAATGACCAGATAGGCATGGAAAGAGGATTGTTCTCACCCTAACATTCCTCCTTTCCCTTTTCCTGGTAGAGGAACGTGCCAGGTTGGCAGGTAACCTCATGCACACAGTCATACATCAGTTCCCTCGCTGAATAAGATTAAGCTTTTTATAATCTCACTCTATGTGATGACTCTGTCATGCAGCTCAGCAAGATTGAAGCCAATTATTCACTGCTGTATTTCCAACAGCCAGAGAAAGGTTCAAGTTAAACTACAGGAGTATTATATATGCTCCTGCCAAAACTAGGAAAAGTTAAACAGCCTCTACAGTCCCTTTATGGAAGTGGAAGTTTTCAGCAATTGCACAGTGACATCTGGTATTGATTTAGAGAGACTGTACTAATGCAAACTGAAGAAAAATAACACTTTGTTTATAAAGACGTTACAATGACTGTGAATTAATAGGCTGCTCTGCAATTTTTTGGTATTCAATAAAATTAGTTGTGAGGATTGCTCTTCCCACTCAAGAATAAGGTAACACAGGACAAATAACCTGTTTGATTTCTCTGAAAAGAGGACTTTTAAAGATACTCATCACACCTCCAGTGTCTCTTTTTATTTAACCAAGCTTGGTCTATTCCATTAGGAGAACTTTTAGGTTGTCCTCTACTTTTCTACAGGACAACCATGAATGGGAGCAGCCCCTCCATGGAGACTTCGTGAGAAGTACTTGGCATCAATCAGCGCTCTTGAAAACCAGATCATTCTCCTAAGGAGATCTTCCAGGTAGACCCCGTTAAACAAATATGTGTTTGTAAATAGAAAGTTTTTTAAAGTGTCTTTATAGGCAATATTTTAGAGAAGTTTTCTCCCTTCCACCAAGGAGAAACCACTAGAAATTAATTATAACTGTTCATGGGCCTAAGAAGCAGGTCTTCACAAGCACAAGTTCCCAAAGACCTGGGTAGCCAGAAGCATGGTTTTGATTAACAACGAGTTACTAATTAAAATCAGATGATTTTAAAAACCTCTTCACCACAGGTGAAATCCAGTCTACAGAAGAAATGTCATATAAAAGTTTCAGGAAATATGCAATTTCCAGATGAGATTGTCCAGGCAGCGTGACCAGAGACATCTCTAACCCTTCTCTGTAACCCTTTGCATGCCTTTCTGCTGCCTACTCTGCCTATTCTGCTTCTCAGGCACTGTTCCTGAAGTCAACCTCCAAGGAATTATGTGCAGAAACTAAATTTTCAGCCATTATCAGAATATTAAAGGCAGCTGTTGATGCTAAAAAAATAATTAGATTTTTTTTTTTGAGTGATTCTTGTGAAGTTATTTTATTAGTTTGTAATATTATGTCTAATTTTCTCCTCTTGTTTAATGCTTCATTTTTTTACCATAGAGGAACTTGTTCAATTTATTCCTGCCTAGCAGTAGCTAGTATGGACATTTATTAAAGAAGTTTTGAAATATATCAGAGGAATCTCACAGAGGATCAAGGGTGTGTGCTATCAAAAGTCTCTATTCAGTGCACAATATACATACAAAGCAGCATGTGCTCCCTTCAGCATTTTTCCTCTTCTTAGTTTAAATAAAGCCCTTATCACTCTAGATTAAAGAATAAACATCTGACTATTTTACAAAATTGCCATTGTTCAGTTTTATTATCGTGGAAGGTGACAATTCCTGCAGATAACAAATTTTTAAAAATCTATATTTTTTTGCCAGTCAATGTACTTTTAACAACATTAAAATGCTTTAGGAAAGATTTGTGCCTTCATTCTAGGCAAATAATAATAAAAACCTAACTATTTAATTTTTTTATTCTCATAGTTTACATGAAATATAATGAACAATTATCATAGAATCATAGAATGTTGTGAGTTGCAAGGGACCCACAATGATCATCGAGTCCAACTTGTGTCCTAGCATAGGACAATCCCAAGATTCAGACCATGTGTCTGAGGACATTGTCCAAATGCTTCTTGAATATTGTCCGGCTTAGTGCCATGACCACCTACCTCCCTGGGGAGCCTGTTCCAGTGCTCCACCACCCTCCGGGTGAAGAACCTTTTCCTCATGGCCAACCTAAACCTCTCCTGGCACATCTTCCTGCCATTTTCTCTGATCCTATCATTGGTCACCAGAAAGAAGAGATCAGGACCCGCCACTCCTCTTCCCCTGTGAGGAAGTTATAGACCGAGATGAAATCTCCTCTCGGTCTCTTTCAGGCTGAACAAACCAAACGACTTCAGCCTCTCCTCATATGGCTTCCCCTCTAAGTCCTTCACCAATTTAGTGGCCTCCTCTGGACACTCTCCAGTGGTTTTATATCCTTGTTATACTGTGGTGCCCAAAACTGCACCCAGTGCTCAAGGTGAGGCTGCACCAGTGCAGAGTAGAGTGGGAAATAGGGTTATCAATAGGCTTTTAGAAGTGAGCTATAGAATTCAATTGAAAATTCAAACCCTGACAGAGGTGTTCATGGGTAATTAAATATTTTTAAAGATATAATTCTGTACTCTGTGAGAATAGATCTGTTTCAGCTGCAGGTTCTCATTTGAACTATTTATGTATTGTTCTTCACCCAAAGAATACATGCACTGGATAGTCATCTGTCCTGGTTTCAATCACTGACTTTCCCTTAAGCAAAACATTGATGAAACACTGTACCTGTCAGGCATTGCACAGCATTAAATTAAATTATTTATGAGTATCTGACAGTGATCTGATGCTTCTAATTTGTCAATCAAATGTGCAAGCTGTGACAAAATCAGAGAGCTTTTGGTAAAGTGGAAAAGCACCTGGGAAAGCTCAGTCTTATTTAGTTACCTTATACACCCATCAATGCACTCAAAAAACCGTAAGGCAGGTAGAAAGATTCCTCCCTGCTCAGACTTCAGGTTTACCTGAAGTCCTTCCGCATGGTCTCTACAGGTCCCTGCTCTGGGGGCTGCAGCATGGCCTAAAACCCCACAGGACTGGGGCGCCTCACTCCCAACCTCAGCCTGGGAAGTTTAACACTGGTACCACCTTACGAAGCAAAACAAATGTTTCTCCCTTCTGTAGTCAGTAAATCAATACGCTGCTTTTCTCTTACATACCTAGAAAACTTTTTTTTCTTCTTCTCCATTCTATTTTCATAAAGAGCAAGAAAAATGGTACAACTGATTATTTGCCTTTGTCCTGTCTTTCCAGCACTTTTCCCATCCTCCCTTTTGTGCCTTTCCAGTATTGTAGCAATATGATATATTGCTTAACCCGAATTCTTAATTACTGAACTATTTCTTCCCCTTAATGAGAGACATTGGGCATTTGTTTACCATAAGTCCTGCCTTATTCATTTCAGACTGTGGAGAATGTTTGTTCAGTGTCCCCTAATAGCTACTAACAGTAATAACACATATTCTTGGGGGATTACAATGTCTTGCTATTAAGGCAAATGTTCTTTTTCTGAAATACTGTTATTTACCAAGTTCTTTCCTCTCAGCATGTTATCTATACAGCTGCAAAAGACTAAGGAAGGGTCACAATCCATTCAACTTACCTTCCATCCACAATTCCTAAAATCAAGAGAAGAAAAAGAAAATCCACATGGAAAGCAATGTCTCTGACGTTCCACCCTAGAGCAATTGTAGCTTAACCTAGAAAGTAAGTTCCTCTAAAGCAGCAGCTGGAAAAGGAAAAGGATGACTAGGCTGAAGGGGCTCCTCAAAGAGCGTGACTCCTTGATGAGTCTGACAGAGCATTTTGCAGATCCATGGAGTATGACCTGGTCCTATCCTTACAGCCAGCTCTGCACTGAGCATAGATATCTTTCTGTGCTAGTGCAAATTTACTGTAGTGATGGCTTCAAGTATTCAAAATGCCTGTGTCTGAAGCTTACTTCTCTACATCTTCAGAAGAGTTTATTTTCTAGAGTTGTTTCAATGACTAGGGGTACTTTGTCTAAAAGTTACAAGTGGTTTCATAAGTGAATTGAGCTCTATTTTCTATTTGCAAATAAATATGGATTTAAAACCTCTGCACTTGATGCCTGATGAACCAATAGGAAACCATGAAGCTTAGCCATTTTTCTAATGTGAACTAGTGAGTGTTTGTGAGATGCAATCTTAATGGCCATTCACATATCTCATGGGATTATTATGTCACTCACACTGGACTGCTGGGACGTTACTTTACAAATTAGTAAGTGATACCTCACTGTACTGTGGAGGCAAACTGTTGCATTTGCTACTAAAAATTGTAGTGCTATAGTTTACAGTGGAAAAAGAGAGCAGACAGTAAAGCTGCTGTAGAATCAGTAGAGACACAATTATGGCTTATTTGTGGTATTCTGAGTAGCTGAACTCAGCATAATCAGTCTCATTTTAACCCCAAAACCAAATAGAATTCTCCTTGGCACTTCCCAGTTCATGGACTCACTAATATGTCGCAATGCATGTAAAATAATACTCAGTCCAATTTCCTTTCAGACGAGCATGTTGTAGAGACACAAATATACACAAAGAGTTTGCACCACTGGAGAATTAAGTCAACTTTAAGTCTGGTTGACTAAGGCTCTGACAGAATCTTTTTTTTTTTTTAAGTTCTTAACCCTTTAATTGAGGACTTGAACTTTTATGCCTTGAACTTCCATGGTTATCTTGAGTCTTATGACAGTTAGTGCTTTCTTTAACAGTCCAATGCATCCAAAATTCTCAAATTTTATTTTAGAGAAATAGAAATTCTAATGCTCATAGCTTCATAAAATAACTGAAATACAAAACCATAAAGGCTGAAAAAAAGAAACAGGGAAAAAGAAAAACTGCATCACTTTTTTTTTTTTTAATCCTGTGATTTGGAAGGTGGCAAGTCAGAGTCATGATTTCTGAAGGTCAGCAATTCATCCCTTACAATCTGTTATCTGTTATCTGTTGGGGCCTATAAGAAAGCTGGGGAGGGACTTTTCGTTAGGGCAGTTAATGACAGAACTAGGGGGAATGGCTTTAAACTGAAAGAGGGTAGGTTTAGATTAGATATTAGGAAGAAGTTCTTTAGTGTGAGGGTGGTGAGACACTGGAACAGGTTGCCCAAAGAGGTTGTAGATGCCTCCTCCCTGGAAGTGTTTAAGACCAGGGTGGATGAGGCTTTGAGTAACCTGATCTAGTGTAAGGTGTCCCTGCTGATGGCAGGGGGGTTGGAACTAGATGATCTTTAAGGTCCCTTCCAACCCAAACCATTCTATGATTCTATGATTCTATGTTATCTTGAAGACCATTAAAAGTTACAGGTAAGTAAAAACTTCCTACTCTATGTGGAATTTGGGATTCCAAATCTAACAGCAATAATTCCCTATTTCTTATCCTTCTTTTAAAAAATGCCTACTTCCTAGCATTGGCTTAGGTAATGATTTAAGTTTTCTACTGAATAGGAAAGCTTAGGAAGACATAGTCCCAAGGATGCATTGATCCAAACAGTAGTCAGAATGCAAGCTCCTTCTTGAAAGGTAAATATCAGAAGCTTCCTTGACATCTGATGTGGGCACATGCACACACTTCTCACAATATCTCTGTAAATCTGTCATCAGACCTTGCATCTTTTACTCCAACAGGATCTTGCCTTTAGTTCTTATATGTTCATCAGGATGCCACCACCTCTGCTAGTTCTTCCCTTCGCTCGGGCCAGACTCTCTACACTTGGGCCATCATCCTCCACTTGTTTCTTCCTCAACTCAAGAAACCACACATTTGGTCCCTTCTGCTATCAGGACTTTTTCCATCTTGGGCCAGTAGCCCTTACACATGTTTCTTTTTAGGAGCGTACCCACAGTGTCCTTCCACTGACTGATTTTTCCCATTGCTGAGCCTCTTCTCTTCAGCTCAGCTTCTTACATCTTCTCTTGCTGCTTGTTGCTTTCTCCTCCAAAAATTTACTAGGGCATGTATATACTGTTTTAGGACATATAGGCTTGATTTCAACTTAAAATAGCTAACTGTGGTATTGCTAGCAGCCTACTTGCAGCATTATAGAGTGCTCTCCTTTGGATAATTGTCTAAGTTAACTAGCTTTCAAAGCACCTAATTCTCTTATGCAATATTCCATGTGGCTGGACTACAACATATACTGGAGCTAGCTAATTGTAAACAATATTTCCAAATCCACATAAGCTGTGTTAAGTAAAGATGGCATAGCAGTAACCACAGTGTAGGCAGACCCTCAGGATCAGGACTTATTTATAGCATTATCTACTTGATACCCAGACAGCTGTAAAACACTGCAGTCATTACATCCTACATTTATCCTGATGGTGAAGGAGCTAATAAATGCATCAAGGTCAGACTGGAAGCATGAGCCAAATCCAGCCATTGCTCAACCCTTGCCATATGGGAACCAAAACCTGGAGTCTTTCACTGGTGGAAATTGCCTATACTCTTTTACTTTCTGCAAATTCCCCCTCTCTCCACGCATTATTCCAGACAGCACTGCATGGATATTGCAGTACTTCTATTTTTAACAGTGTGGGGCACTTGGCTGGGAATTTTCCATGCTCTAATGTGTGTTTGATCAAAAATTTAACTACCTCCTATAATTTAATTGTTAAATGAACACTTTCTGCTCCTGCAAATGATGTTTCCATGGAAACTGCTCATGGTACTGTTGCTGCAAAGTGAAGGGGGTTTATTAATGGGTCTTACTTTTTTTTCTGAATTTAAAAAACAGCTCTAGGTCAGAATCTCGAGGCTTCAGGATTTCTCATTTGTTGCAGAAAAATATATTCAGAGAAGGAGGTATATAAAACAAGCCATAGTACTACAATAGAGTATAGTAGCGTAAATTCTTGGCTCCATAGAGCTTAGGCTGAGAAGGGGTAGTCGAGGTGGAATTACATTTTCTATTTAAAATTGTTCATGTAGAACGATACTTATTATGGGATGACGCATTTGTGAATTCAGAAGATATAGGCTGCACTGATCAGGGACATTTTGAGTACAGTTGGAGACTCCTGAAAACCAAATAATTTATTTCATCAATGTCAACAATATAAACCTCATTGTAGGAAATGCTACTCTGGACTCTCCTTAGTAGCACGATTAGCATGAAGGAAGCATCCAAGATAGCTTCATACCCTTCTGGTTCAGTTGGTAAGCAACTGATATGCTTAGCAACACCTTCCTACAAATACCTATGTGAACACTCAAACCATAGGCGGATCCTATTTTATCACACCAAACTAAATCGCATTGTGTCCACAGACATTGGGAGTCAATGGACTCCGAATCTTTCATACTATGTGTTTCTTACTCCTGGGCAGTGGAAAGAGAGGCACTGAATGGAAGATCCCATTGTAGGAGGGCACGGAGAAGCTGAGCTCCAGCTGTGCTTAGGAAGTGCAAAAGGTAATTTCCATTCCAAGAGGCACTGCTGGGGGCCTCACCACTGCCAGGAATGGGTGGAGATTAGGTAGCCCCCTTTTCAGCTTTCCCCAAGGCAAGACTTCTGGCATTTGGCCTCCAACTAGGAAAAGTCTGAACCAAAGTGTCTCTCTTCCATCTGGTACCATGGAAAGTTAGGGTGGTTGTGGTGGTTATCAGGGTCTTTCACAGCCAAGAAATCTGACAAGTCTTCTCTATTCAAGTATCCTCCTCTGACTTCTACCATATAAAGGAGACTTTTACACTCACCTAAAAAACACCCTTTCTGAGGTCCACACAAGGTGACCTCAGCTATGGGCGTTGGGTGCTGCTCCCCACTTGAAGGCTGCCTGCAGTGTAAGGTGGCCAGGCTACGTATGCTTATGCTTAAACTGCATCTCCAAGGTTTAATCTACAACTGCTAGGATTAAAGAGATATTTTCTAAAAGGAAGACCATGAATGGGCAGGAGTTACACAATGCCCACAATCTCCTTGAAATCTATGTAGACTTCTACTTTGTAAGTCCTGGATGATGATCAAAGAAAACTGTTTATAAAACCTGTTTTGCTGATATAATTTCACATCCAAGAGAGAAACAGCAAAGCTTTGTCCAGAAGCTAAACTAGTATTTAAAACAGAACTAAATCTACTTTGCTGAGTGCATACATGACAATTTTACTTACTTTTCTGCTACTGAATGCAAAACATTCTTTGTCCTCCACTTCCTTTGCATTTTTGCTGTTAATTAGTAAGTCTAGAGAAAAAGAGGCATATTAAAAGGAGTCAAAAGGAGTCAACTTTCTGACAATATAAGAAGATGCCATGGCATTTGTTAAAGAAATCCCAACACAACTTAGCTAATTATATCTAGAGGTCTCAATTTGTTACTTTTGATCTAGGATTATATAACTTTCTCTCCTCTTGTTAATTGACTAGTTCAGAATTTCCTGAAGATTATATCGTCTTTGATGCAGCTGCCCTCATTCCCTTTCATCTGTTTGCAGAACCCCATTTGACAATATTAATAAGAGTTAATGACAGCTGAAGTCTTGATATCTGAGAGTGCTAAAGTGTTCTTTGACACCAGCTATGAGTCATAGCAGCTTCTGCTGAAAGATAAGACCAGTTGGTCTTTGGTTTTTCTGGAAAATACTGGGGATAAGATATCTCATATTCTTTCTTGATCCTGATATCTGAATTCTACCAGGCAGAAAATGGTTCACAATGAAAGAACTCCTGTAGTGTGCTGTTAGTATGGGTCTGAGGTGGCTAATAGTAGAGCAGTAGAAATGACTAGTGCCACCTGAATTAGATGACATGGGACAATCATCTTTAGGTAATAACATGAGTATGAGGTATTTGTCATGCAAGCCTGTTTTGGGTTAATTTGTTATCTGGGGATCTTGAGACATAAAGGTCTATAGTACCTGTATCATTTGCTGTATAAAAGAAAGGGTTGCTTGACTACTGGCAAACAGTGTCAAAAAGTATTGCCAAATTTCAGAAAATAATTCTTTTACTTCTTGTATTGATTTTATTTTATGGAACAATTTTTTCAGCTTACCCTGCTGATTTGGAAATGAGGAGAGTTAGCAACACCTTGCCAATATCACATACTTTAATAATACACTTTCTAGATGAGGAGTTCAAATAGCTTTCCTGTGGCCTCTTGAATTTTACAGCTTTCATGCCTGCAGAAAAATCCACACCTGTCTGTAAAAGGTATTTCTGTAACACTGTTCAACCCAGATAGGAGGAGAACTAGGATTTATAACCCAGCAAAGGGATTTAAAGCTGACCTTCCCTGCTACTGACTTCAGATATTCACTTTTACTTCAATAAAGCTCAACTCTTCTTCCAACACAATCCCTCCCCTAGCAGGATTCAAAGGCAGTACTTTCTTTCACTGCCACTAGGTATTGCCAGTCATTTGTTAAATTAAAAGTTGTCAGAGAGTATATCCCATGTCTTCCCTTTCCTTTACATCAACCTTTCCCATACTTGACCCTCCATGGTGGCAGTGATAAGAGGACTGATCACTCAGGTAGGTCTGGTGCTGACAATTAACTGTTATTTCCACCAGACATGTTTTGGCAGGATGTTTGCCAGCTATGGCACCAAAGTGGTTCTTTTCTGTGACCATTTACAGCAAAACCAAAACCAAATCCACTACTATCACTGCATAGAAAATAATATTCAGAGCCAAATACAGGGATTTTATGGCTCTCCAATTAATCTAGGAGTCTTTTGGGGCACCAGCCCACAAGATCTATGCTTTCATGTATTCTTCTGTCATTATCTTAAGGTGATAACTTAGAGACTGACTAAAACTTCTGAAAGCCATTTTACAATGGAAAAGTGAAAGAAAGGTTTGTAACTGCATTTTACCTCAGCTGGACAAGAGAACTCAATTCTCATTTTCAGATTTTTGTATACTATCATGAACCAATAAGTCTTGTTTTGGTTCTTTTCCATCTTACAAGACAGTAAAAACTGCTTTCCTCATACTTCCCTGTACAAATTCCACTGCAGACAACAAATATATTGTTAATGTAAATAACCAGTTAATGCTTTCAGAGCTCACTAGAACCTGGATTCTCTCTCTCTCTTTACACAGGCTACAGTGGCAATCTGTCTCCAAGACCTCAGCTATGCAAAACAGTCAGTACAACACATGGGATCCCTGCAAGAGACCAAGTAATAAAGGGATTATGCTTCAGAGAATCATAGAATGGTTTGGGTTGGAAGGGACCTTTAAAGGTCATCTAGTGAATGGTTGTTTCATTCAGTCTTTTATTGTCTTTTCCTAGTAGGTATCCTGTTTCTTGTCTTACTCTTTCCACCTTAACATACTCATTTTTTCTGTATGGACTTGGACAAAGCATTAGGCAGGTATTACCCAGATGTGAAGATAAAAATATGTTTAAGGATAATGCAGTATCCCCTAAACTCTTTGTTCACTTGTAGGAATTTCCTTTTTCTTTTAACACTGTAGTGAAAATTAGCAAATCTTTAAATATTACTTACAGCATCTGACTTTTCAAAAGAAGGCAAGATTAGTGAAAACAGTTTTAATCACTTTGACAGAGATTTTATGCCAACAAGGACTATAATACATGTACAAGTATACTTTTCATATGTAGAACAGAAGCTGAAAATGAGGATAGAGGCTCTGTACATAACAAACAGAGCATCATGGCTTTGGAGTTCATTAGGAGGAGTGTTTCTAACAGCAGCTGTCTCATTCCTAAATATTTTGTGATATACAGTTCATTTTGTTCTCTTAAAATTATGGCATAGGTCTTCTTCAAAAAGCAAATCACCTATGACATTTCAGTGAGATCCTTTTCACTTAAAGCCTTGCAACAAAGAAGGATTTTTAAAGCTAAATAAAGTAGCCACCCCATTTTGTCTAGTGCATGGATGATATGACTCAGTGCTGCTGGCAACAATTACCTTGTGAAGGCTGAGACAATTTATAGCTTCATAAAGAACAACTGATAGTGGCCAGTGAGTACACATCCTGTTTCTGATATTTTATTGATCAGTTTAGATGTCTGAAAGGTGATTTCCCACTGCCAGTTCTACTGAGTAATAGCTTGAGAGTGCTTTAAATATTAAATATAGCTGGAAGATTTTTTTTAACAAGCAGGGGGAATACCATTGTTTTAGCCCTTGAAAAGTTATTGTATTATGAATAATTTAAGAAGGTGAATTGAAAGCTTAAGGTTCCAAGCAAGTCTCCCACAGATCTGAGAAGAGCTGTCTAAAAATTAAAGGGAAAAAAAATTACCCAAAATTTGGCTGGTTGTTTCATTGGCAATTAAAAATTGGTATTATTATCATAACCAAACTATAGTGTGCAAGAAACAAATAATGAAAACTGATCTAGAGACATTCCACGTACTGATGCATTCAATTCTAAGTCTGTTTAGTTTTCTTGGCACAAATCCTAGGAACAGAAATCCTTCTCATCATAAAGAGCAGGGGGACGGGTAGATTGGTGAAGCTTTGTAAGGACACAAAAAGTACCTCAGAGCAAGGCACCATTTCTAATGCAAACATCGAAATCAACTGGATTAGAAATAGAGATTTCCAAACAATTCCTGATTAATTGGTAGCTGTTGGCTACATGCTTGGGTGTGTTTTCTTCAGTTTCAAATACAAGCCTGTGCTCAAAACTGTTCCACTGTAAACAAGGATGTGCTTACAATACCTTTAAAGGAATGGATGCCATGTTTATCTTCAGATAGACATGTTTATCTGAAGAAGCATATTTTTAATTCAAGGAAATGTCAAACTAATGAAATACAAAAACACAAAGGTAAAGTGTTTTCTCTGTTGCACCACATGTAAAATGACTGTAAAGTGAATACCACTGGTGGCCTGAGCTTGGCAATAATACATTTCCTGACACTAAACCGGCAGAAAGTCCTCTCCTTTGTATGCCAGAGATTGTGGAGTCTTAAACTTTGAATCAGTGCTAAAAAAGCAAACACTTTTTGTTTACTGTCATGAAGCAATGCCTTTCAGACCTAATTTCACTGTAAACAGATTTTTTTCACTAGAATTGTGTTTCCTTTCTTCCAGCCAAGATCCATTACTTACTAGAGCAAGAAAAACACATTGGCCTACCAGCCATTTCTTTAAAACAGAGTCACATTAAGCACACATTAAAGAAATGTAAAATCCATAGTCACTCATCTTCTTTAACGAACAAAGAGTAAGGTTTTTAAAAATATCTTGATTGTCCTGTTGGTGCTGAATTTTAAGAACAAGATGAGCCGTGAACTAGACAGTACCATATACAACAAATTGGCTTCCAGTTAGAATCTTCTTATAAGGCACCATAGCCATCACTAAGAAATTTTGAGCACTGTTAATAGGCCAGGTCAGCAGGTAAGGAAAAGCACCATCCTGGAAGAAACCATGGGGTCTCAATTTGCATAGGTTTGCTTTTTTCTTTTGAAGTTGTTTTATTTTGGGTTTTTTTTAATGCCCAAATTAAATGTTCACATAAATAATCATTGCCATTGTCACCTAATCATAGACTCTCATCTTGTTTTTCAGCCTTTGATAAGGTTCTCCTCGTCCTCTGAGGAGTATTGAGGCTGAGTAAAGCTTCATCCATGAAAATTAAATTATATTGCTCTGGCCATCTACAAAACAACTTAATGTCTTTCTACCATGGTAATCTTTCATTTAAAAGTGCAAAGATTGTTCCCATAATGTTCACCATGTTGAAAAAATCTTGTAGTTTTCAAAGAAGGACATGGCAATTTCAACTGCATACAACTTGGTAAAATTCAGCAAACTAGAGAGGAATTAGAATAGACTATCAGACACAATTGAAACTGTAAGGAAAATTAAAACATGCAAGTAACCTTTTATTTTTTTTTCCTAACTAAAAGAACAGAGACTAATGCTTTTGGACGAGATGCTTTTTGTCTACACCAGGTTCAAGAGCAGCACTGTGACTGCTGATCACTAACCTAGGCTGTCCTTTCTGGTTTTGTGGAATAATCAGAAATGATATGGTGAGAAATTAATAGCATCTTGAACAGAACCAGTCATCCACCACTTCTGCCTTTGCAGACCCTTTTATGCAGTAATTTTTCTTTGCAGTTCATGGATATTTTGGAACAAGGCAGGGCAGCTCTGCAGAGTGAACCGTAATCTTAAAGAACATCCCTACACTGCCTGGCTCTTCCACAGCCGTGCCTGTGATTTTGATTCTCCTGATACATTTGGTGATGAAGGGAAGCAGATGGGTTCCATTTACAGAGCCCCTCTGTTTTCCTCTGGGTAGACCCCAGAGTACTACAGAGATTTAACATACATCAGCAGACAAACCACCCCAGGCCATGAGAGCAAATGAGCATTACTGAATGAGATTCTATTAATTTCTGTTAATGTACTAAACTCATATAAATACTTTGTTGCAATGTTCTGAGAGCTATCAAGTAGCTTAGGCAGGGAACAATTCATTTTGAATAACTGTCTTCTTTTCCTCCTAATCTCTGAAAAAATTGGTGAAGTAAACCCTGCAGGCAAACCATGGATGATAGGGTGCCCATGAGCCTGATAGGATACCATTAAGATAACTCTTTGCATTAATGTTTAAAGAGACAAGAAATCTGTTGTTTTGTTTAGCTGTACAAACTGTTTTTCACATGACAGCTGTTGGATACTGAGATTAATTGATAGATTATTATGTGTCCTTACAGCTTCAAACTATTAACCTTGAGTAACCCTTTACAGTTAATCTCAGCTGAAAAGGAATATTGCACCAAAAATTCAGAGAAAAATCGATTTTATCTTTCTTCCCTAGTAGCATTTATCAGACACTAAATTAGAAAATTATACTTAAAGGATGTTTTCCTGGAATTGCAACCTTTTTTCCTTTCAATTCCTCTTACAGGTAAAGATGATGAAATTGTGGCTAGCTTCATTTTTATCAGAGAGAGATATTTTAGTGAATACAGCAACTGTAAAAACACATTCTAAGTATCCACATAGAGAGCCGAAACACTGGTTCTGCTGTTAGACCACTGGTTACTGGCACATCCTGTGTTTTCTTCCACATGTTGGTCTCCAGCATGGGAATGTAACAGTGTCATGAAGGGCCCCACACAGAAAGAGCCACAGAAATACAGCTTCTGCTGTGCAGATCACCGCACAGTCACAAACAACAGAAAAGCAAACCAAGTAGTTTCACTATCTGTTACAGGAAGAGGGAATAACAAAGAAAATAATTCATTCCTATGTGGGCTTAATGGTTTCCTCTTGTCCTTTTTTTTTTTTTTTTACCCAAATATGTAGCACAGAAAGGAAAGACTTACGGAACACCAGCTTAGTGTTTTTTCTCTTTGTTTTGATATAGGGACTGGGCTATTGTAATGTTTCTAATAACAATTTTTGTATGACTTCTCCTAATGGAGTCTTAGAGTCTATACAAATACACTGTGTGTGCCTGATGTAGACCTCGAGTGCTCCCCACTAGGGAGTCAGGAGACCGAGTGCTGCTAGAAGCGGGAGCAAATCTCATCAGGTTTCCCATGCCGCAGGGGCCTCCCCCTGTTAAATTCTGCTGTTGGGTTGAGGTTTGCTTTCATAACTTATTTCTGTGCTCTACTTTGGAGTCACCCACTTTACAGGCACTGTAAAATTATCCTTGTCAGAAAAAGTCTTAATCCTTTCCTTTCTGTCTAGCACAATTGTAACTATACCTATCGTATACAACATGATTTGTATTGGAGAGCAGAAAAATGTGCTTTTAAAAAGCATGTTTTTCACTTTGAGAAATAAAGACAGCATCAAGCTTTGAGCAGACTATCTGCCTCAAGTGTTCTGGGTGACAATTTTCCACCAGCCCCTTTCTCCAGACACTATCTAGTCAGACGGTGGTGAACAAGGTCCAAACATTTCATGCTAGACGATACACTGCATTGCTTTCCCAAGTTATGCTGTTCCTTACCATAGTGAGACAGAAATTTTACTTATATAGGAAAAAGGATTGTCCAAGATAGCTGTCTTTCCCTTTCTATCTTCCTTCGAGCTGTGCAAGGGATTCATCACAACTCTTCCATCTTTCTCATGACTGTCTTCCATGCAAGCATAGTCTTTTTCTTCAGTCAGGCATTTCTTTTCTGTGTGTGATTGCTTCCTCTGAACTCCTTATTGAGCTGTTTGAAGACACTACACAACTCAGGTATTTATAAAGTCACCTTAGGGCTTACATTGTCTTTCTCAAGCCAGTGGAATTATGGACTTTAAAAAAAGTCAAAATTTATTCTCCTTTTAATGCTATGAAATGCCAGCAGATAATTTCTGAAGGTGTGAGTCTTACAATGAAAGTGGTTACTTTTTTTAATGTTAACAAATACAAAAGTTGCTTGACTTTCAGTACCATGGAAGAACAGTAGACTGCAGGACATCATTATCAAATAGGAGCTGATAGGGATCCAGTTGTATGGCTTTCTTACTGTTCAAGACTGCAGCTGCAGTTCTGCTCTTTTTGACACTTGATATTCTTAGCATCAAAACCAAATCCTTGGGAAGCTCTTTTCAACTGAAAATGCATCCTACAGAACAATTAATAATTTAGGTAAACATTTGTATTGTCCAATAACCTTCTCTAGCGTACCTCAAGAACAAAAAGAGAAACTCCTCATAAAACTTGCACGTAAGTTATGTGACAAGTACGGGTGAGAGGACATAAAGAGGTGATTTATCCACAACCCCTTCTCCCTAGGAACTCTAAGCACTTAATAAAGAGAGACAAATACTATTTCAGAGTTGCAAAGCAAGAGAAGATGAAGTGTTTTGTCCAAAATCTCATAAGTTAATGATGGAAACAAAACAGACTCTAGGTCTTCTAGGAATGCCTTCCTTGGGAAAGAGCCAGAGGACCGAGGGCTGTGGTCTCTAGGTGCTCTCTTATGATTGCCTCCATACCCTGGAATTACATCTTTACCCTCTGCTTACACTTCGGTATTTCCTGTAAGTTTATTTTATTTAAAAATACTTTCTGTTGTTCAGTGCTTTATAGATAGCTGTAAGTAATTTTTAGTGTCTGCCCTTCTGTACCTATAAATTGTGTGCAAGTCTTGTAGACATAGGTGAAAATGTACTGACAAGGAAATGCTGTCTGTGAACCTGTCTAGAAATCTAACCAAATACAATACACCCATTCCCAGCTTCAAATGGATAGCTACCAACAAACAAAGAACATCCCACTTGTCAATATATTTGCAAAAGTTACCTGGCCATTTACTTGAAAGTAAAAAAATCAGGGGATGACAGCTCAAAACCAGCGATGAGAGGAGAAAAGAGCAGAAATCACCTGGGAATAGTATTCCAAGAGAGGGGCACAAAGATGGGATACAGAATTATGAGTGTTAGGCAACATTTAAGGACCTATTGAATAATTAGCAAAATTACTTTCGCGTATCCATTAATGACTATGTAGCCTTGGATGTAGTAAAAATATTCTGAAGCTGAAAAAGAAGTGCACAAAAATAGAGTGGTATCATTTTAGACCAACGTTAAAAGTTATTTTTTGAAAATGTGGCTTCCTAGAAGGAGCCCAAGTTTCCCACAAATAGGTGAACTGAGTAAAAATAAATTAGCTTTGTCAGGCTGGTTTCCTGTGGGAAGACTTTAGTTTTAAGATGAGTAACTCAGCAATCAGAAGTGTTTCTTTATAAGACCTGTGATGGCAAACTTCTTGCCTGTGGACCACTGGGACAGTTTTGAAAAGCAGAAAAAAAATCTCTCTTTAGAGACTTACATTTTCTTTGAACTAACAGCAAAGAGAAAAATGAATTTCTGAACTGTTTGTGATACAATCAGAGCCAGCTCCCATACTGTATCCAAACTAGTTTAGAACCTCATTCATAAAGTGCTGTTGATACTGTCACCTAATGACTGAATATCTTGTGTACTAAAAACCCCATTAAATAATATAAGAGAAATGCATACAACATCAGCAAAATTCTGAGGACTCTCTCAAATGTTTAAGAGGTTGTCTCTTCAGGACCTGAGAGGTCACAAAAATTACTGACCAAGAAATGACATCAGAATATACTTTAAAGAAAAAGGAAAAAGATAGATTAGCCCACAGTCCCTTTTCTATTGATTTGAGAAAGCTGATGGGGTCTTTAACTGCTCTAATTTGGGTAAAGTAAATACATTAGAGAAATGTATTTTTCTTGTTTAGTAAGACCCAGAGATAATGACTTAGCATCATTTTTCACATAGCCAATTAGTGACTCCAGGTTACCCTAATGCTTTTTAAATGCAATTCACTTAACTTGTGTGAATAGGGTGACACAGGAAGATGGATTAAATTCAAGGATATGGTTAACTGGACACAACTTTCCTGCTGTAATCACCTGGGCTGTGTGGTTTGTGCCCAGTCAGTGCAGGTAGGAGGTAGCTGCCTTTGCTCAGGCATGCTTGGGTACTTCCATCTGCCACTCAATCTCTGGAATAGTTCAGCTTTCACAACACCGTCTGCACTGAAACATTTCTAGGAACGTGTTTACATTTTGGGACTACTTGGCATCCCTTTGTCCTCCCCCCGTTCAGAAGGTGGATGCTATTTTAGGAGGAGAAGCACAGTTAATGAAGGCTTTTCCAGCCTACTACATTAAAACCAACTCTCTGTTCATGCTTCTGAGCTGAAAATAAGTTCAATCAAGTGCTTCTGAGTGCTAGCCAATAACATGGCTTGAACTCATAGGCTCATAGGGTGGGTGTTTTCAGAGACCTTGACAGCTTTTTCAGCTCTTTCCAAAATATGAAAGGTTGCTGAATTCAGGAGCTAAGGTCAGATGCGGAGGGTGTTATTTTGTTGTTTTTATAAAAGTATTCTATGTCTGTTAAATAAACTCTATTTCTCTTAAAGAAATGTGGAAAATGTGTCCTAAGGATGTTGTTATCAATGGTACATCAGTACTGTTTTTTTGCTGACATTAAAATGTACCCAAAATGTGTAAGGCAGGCCTGAGAGATACCTTTTTCACAGTCACTATAGTGTTGGATGCACCCTGGAGAGGTAAGATGACACTTTGCTGTCCAGGTACCAACACATCCCCAGTACTGTTCATAAGCTGGGAGCCCACTGGGCACTGTCACCAATGCCATAGGCAGCTCTTCTGGCTGGATGGAGGTATCATGGTGCTTTCCTAACCTTGGACCTAGGTGCTGCTAGTCACCAGCTGACCAGACTGACCTGTGAAGTTTTGTTACTTGCATTTGACCAGGTGGTTTGCTGTATCTATTTTTCTGGTGTACTTGTTTATGTTGCATTTTTTAAATGTAAAATATCCATGTGTAAGCTGTTGATTTATAAATAATTTAAAACTGTGTAAAATAGTCCTTCTACCTGCTGCAGATAGTTATGCCTTTAAATTATTCTTCAAATCAGGAAAATGCACACTGAAGTAGTATATATTAATCACAAGAGAAATCTACATAGCACTACAAAGAGAGCATGCAACTTCTGCAGCAACTGGAAAATATCATTTCTAAATGTGTATAAACAAGGCTAATGTGAGTGTGTGTTAGCATATGAGAGCATTGGGTTTTACATAACCAAAAATTAGGCCCCTAGTAAACAGAAGCAAAAGTCTAAAAGTAGCAAAACTTATCAAGAACTGACAAATATTATTTAAAGTACACCTACTATTGTGATGTGGAAATGGCACACAGGGCTCTTGCACATGAGTAAATTGCAACAGGGCTAACGAGCATTTGAAATCCTGCTCTCTACTCCATTAAACCCATTTTATGCCCCTGCAGCACCATGATTGTGAATAATGAATAGTAAATAGGCAAATCCATTTGAAAATGACCTGTTGATGAAAATGAGTGCAAGCCATGCAGTTAACCTCATTACAAATAAAACTACTTCTAAGGAGGAGCAGGATTCTATTAAAGAAAGAGGTTTTTGTTCAGGATGATCTCTATCATGGTTGTACCCTGAGATCATTGCTAGATGCTGTAGGTATAAAATAAGAACCCCTGCCTCAGGAAGCCTGCAACCCAAGGAGGATGAAACAAAGATCCGTGGCAGTGAGATGACTTTATTGAAAACCCCCTGACCGCAGAGCTACTGAAGAAGAGGATGCAAAGGAAGAGAGTGTGTGCAGCAAGCTTTCAAGTGGGGAGGCTTTAACTGCTGCTTATAATTTGCAGCCTTTCAGTTTAATAATAATAATAAGGCAATCAGGTGTTCTTTCAAAGACAGGATGCCCACAAGTGCTAGATTCACTTAAAAAATTGAGACAAGCTAACAGTGTCATAAAGGACATACAGTCTGCTTTGGCTTAATCAGCATATCTGGTACTTCCTCAGTAAATATTATAGTGCTGACAGGCCTATCTGCATTAATGTACAAAATCATAGCTCAATCAACAAAGGAGAATGTGAAATATTTCAACACACAGAAATTAATAAGTTTTCTAGATGGGAGTATGAAGTCTATTGCACAGGCTGCTAATGTATTTGGATTTATTTCAGATATATTAATTATCTCTCGGCAGACAATGGTGAACTAGATTTAAACTGATTTTTATTTCACAAGCAGTAAAATGTTATGGAAAGATAATAAAATGCAATCATTTAGAATAGTATTTCAGATAAGTCCCACAAAGACAATGAGCACTTATAAGACATTTTCTTTTGGCAAGATATTAATTTTAAGTTAAATTAATTTACATGAATGCTTGAAATACAGCTGACTGAGGTAATCAAGAGGAGATCCAATACATGCAAGTGTCTCAGAGATGAGGAAAGAGCCTACAAATCACAACTGCTCAAGTACGGCTTTAGATTAAGTGTAAGAGGAGAGGGAACCCACCACAGAGGGACACCTGTGAAATGCACAGAGATTCACCACCCACTCAAAGGACAGGAGAAGGTGAATGGCAGATTTTTTTCCTATCTTGTCTTCCATTCTGTTACTGTATTCCCTTTTGCCCCATAGTCACACTTCAGCAGTAAAAAAGGTAAAAAATCCATTAATTTGCCATGAAATTTCACCCAGGATTATGGTATAATTTTTATTTATTTTTAAAATTCTGCTCTCCCTCCACTGTTCTAAATGTGTGATTTATTTGGTACTTCCGTAGCACATCTACTTTTTTCTTCAATTGATCTCTCTACCACACACCAGTCAAAAAAACCCCTGACAAATCTGAGAGTGAACAAGGATCTACTGCATCTCAGAGAGTTCACGCACTTGACCTGATGCTAAACCATTAGTATAACTCTTGGGCTTAAGAAGTTTCTGACAGGAAAGAAGAAAACCTGCCTGCAAAGACACAAGAAAATTTCTTCAGGCTTCAGAAACCAGTGACTGAGATGCGTTCTGAGCAGCACTAGAAGACCTTCTTAAACTCAGGATTTGCTCTGATTGTGTATCCCCTCCATAAAGATGTTATTTTCAGAATATCAGCTTAAGAATTTAGAGATCCATTTTACCTCTTCTCCACAGAAGTAAAAAAAAAATTCTTGCAGTGCATGAAGATTTATTATGACCAGTATGCAAGCAAGGTAGTTGCTTTTGCTTTGTTAGCCTAAAATCAGGGTATTTACTTACATTTTCTTAGCAGGATTCTGGTTTTCTGTAATAAACAAATCATTGGGGTTTTGGAATATCTTTCTGGAAGATCTATTTTTTTTTTAAGACAACCCATGTAACACTAATTTGTGTTTTAGGAGAATAATCCTGTATTAGCCTTTATGTTAGCTTCTATAGTCTATTCAAAATGTTGGATCTGAGAGGACGTAAATCTTATTTTATACTTTCAAAATTTGTGATGTTGTCACTTTTCTAACTGATAACAAAAGCACTCAAGGGCAGGTTCCCTTAACAACTTTAATAAAGAAAGGCTTTAACCAACTTGAGAGCTGCAGAAAAGGTAATACAGCAGGACACAGAGGCCAGATTTACTTATTTATTTATGTATTCTAAGAAACAACTAGATGGGCAGCTATTTTTTATTCAAGCCTGACAAACAGGGAGGAAATGTCTGAGATCCTAAAGGCAGAATGCACTTTGGATGAAATAGGTCGTGAGCAATAGTTCTCAAGGCCGGGGAAGGGAATGGTGGTGGGGTGGGGTGGCGGTGACACTTCTGCAGAGGTGGAGGAAGGGAGAGCAGAAGCCATGGGCTGCTGCACAGGGAGCAAGACCACTTAGGCATCTGATGAGCTCCTTTGCTGAAGGAGCAAGCTGCAAGCACGTAATGGATGACAAGGAGAAGGCCGAGTTGCCCTTTTGCATTGGCGTTCACAAAATTTGTGACAGCCACTTAACACAATTAATATTAGCAGGTGGGTAGAAAGCAAGGCAGAACAGTTAAAGGGCATGATAAAGAATGGATAAATGGACTGTATTAAAGTCAGTGGGGCATACTGAAATGTAACCTAAAGCCAAAGGAATCTCTTCTGAATTATTATCCTTGAGAAACCATGGAAAGCTGGTGAAAGGCAAGCACTGTACTTCTCCTATCATAGAAAGGCTCCAAGGAATTATATATCAGCTTATTTCATACCCTGAAAGATGCCAGAGCAAATGTTAAATGACCAATTTGTAATTACACAGAGGATAATAAGGTGATACCATGGACATAGTGGTTTTCATATATATTAAAAATGGTTTAAAAGAGTATAGTGGTTAACTATTCTTCAAGGTTATTGAGGGTGAAACAAAGAAGAATTGGTTTGTTTCACAGCAGGGAAAGGTTAGAGGCTAGACTGAGCTTAGAGCAACTTTTTACTTAACAAGGACAGCAAAATTCTACAAGAGTGCCTACAAAGGTTATGAAAATTAAGCTGGAGATTTTCATTGACATGTCACAAACATCTGCTAAAGAGCATTTCAATGTGACCTCTCCTACCTCAGAGCAAGAAGATGAAATAGCAAAATATGAGATATCTTTTAGCTCTTTATTTCTCAGATTCTGTGTTTCATATATTTTAGGAGGGTATTTTCCTCACAGTTTCCAGTAGATCTATATATTTCTTACAGGTTTTCACATACTGATTTCAAAGGCAGTCCCAGACATCCATCATAACTCCCACCAGCTCAGAACTTTATGGGGATCTTCAAGGTATTAAATGACTTAAAGATCACAGTTCATAATTCATAAGATTTTATGAGAATACTAGTTTTCACATTAAAAAAGGGAGGGTTATAGCTCCCCTCTAACTTTACAGTCCTTTCAATTATACAGAAAAAATTGACAATGTGGCCAAAGTGTAATCTAAGATTCAGAAATCAAAGACAATGAGATCAAGTCTGTTACAATTATTTTCAAAAGCTTGATGAATTATTTTTAAATGTTCAGGACTGGTCATGGGACAAAGTAATAGATATTTTCTTCTAATATCAAAAAGACTTTCAATTAAAAGTGTTAAATTTCAATTTCCTCCCCTTCATTGGGTTTTAAAGCATCCTAATCTTATCTTGTTTTGTTTGAGGAATTAAATATGGGTTTTGTCAGCAAGAATAGATGCAACAAAGTAACAGGAATTTATTAAGCATGCAACTCAAGTCTTAGGCTCCTAATGAGCTACTTCTGCAATACTAAAAGAAAAAAAAAGATACAAAAACTTTTAATTAGACTTCTGCTTCCAAGTCTCTTTTTCACTTTGAACAGATGTACATGAGAGCAAGTAACATAACACAGACCTATTCCTAACACAAGCAATCACTTTTTAAAAAACATTATTCATGTTTAAACCAAGAATTGCTGTAAATTATGACGATTTACAACAGCTTGACGGGAAAAAGAGTGTGATCCATGGGTTATGATGCTCTTGACCTAGGGCTCGGATAAGATTTACATGTTCCTCCTACCCTGACAGGCACCATTTCTTACCTCATACATGACAGGACTATAATATTGTCATCGTGCTGTTACCATAGTTATATTATTACATGCTTGCTGCTACTCAACATGCATGTTTTTTCTGCATTCATTAAAGTGATACAAAAACTGAAAATCTGAAGTGATTCCACGTTTTCTGTATTTCTCCTACACTGTTTTTTAATTATTACATCACAATGATGCATTTTCATGGTTTTTATTTTCCCAATTTTTAATTGGAAGTATTTGAGTTCCAATCTTTTGATACATAAGCCCAGATTTACAAAAAAACACACCTCTCATGCCACTGACCTTGTTTCACATGTGCACCTATATGTGCAATTTTATTCATCTGATCTAAATGAAAATATTCTCCTAAATATAATTTGGTTATTTCCCTATCTAGGCATAAAAATTATGCAGAATCTCACTTTATAAATGATGGATGTAACAAAACATTTGGGTGCATTATGTTCAGCATGAGAATACATGCCAGTATTTTGCAGGACTGTGAGCTGATTAGTATAAATTAAGAGATTTTTATCTGCAATTCACTGTTGCCACCAAAAAAAAAAAGCAGTCATGCATTTAACAAGCCCAAAGAGGATCTGTGAGCTCTAAGAAGATGGGCAGAAACGTCTTGAAAGAATGAGGCTCAGTTCTTCATGTATTTATAAAGTGTTCCCTGACAGACCCCATATTATTTGTCAGATGTAAAACTGGTTTAGTCCTAAGTCAGGTCTTACTCTGGAGAACCGGAAGAACTCTCAAGCAAGAACCAACATGACATGCTTCTAAGACAGAGTATTAAGGTCATGCAAGCACCGTAACATAATTTTTTTTATGTATACAGAATCTATAACTCGTGCAGTGGTTTTTAGGCAGCTTGATTACCATTTGCTGTGGTACTCATAGAAAAATGTTCATCTGAAAAATAAACTTAATTGTGCACATCAGACTGGGAAGACCATAAACTGCATTATTTTCCTGTTTAAATTCAACTTGCGATGTGATAGCATTGGTTTAACCATTGTTTTATAGGAGAGAATATTTTCATACTATGCATGGGTGAATTAATGAAATTCTCTGACAGTGTCCTTTTTTTTTGCTAGGATAGGGTTAATTTTCTTCTTAGTAGCTAGAAAGCACTCTGTTTTGGTTTCAGTGAAGATTGTTACCAGAACAATGTTGATAACTACAAGGACACCCG
>NW_010292166.1:0-7913 GCF_000700745.2 Antrostomus carolinensis
CACCTCGAAAGTGGAGTTTGACCCAAAGCTTAGAGAAAAAGGGGGTTTTCAGGTTAAAATGTGGGAGATGAGCGTGCGATCACATAACCGTGGTGCCGTGTGACAGGGGATGAGCTGGGCACGCCTGGGAAGGGTGAGCGGTGTCTGGAGATGAGGCTCTGTCTGCCTTGGAGGAGGCGGGTAATAAATTTATACAATCCCAGATCGATAGAGTTTGGGGCTTGGCTGAAAAGAAACAGCAAGAAAACAACTAGTTTGAGGAAAACATCACAGGGTCTGCAGGGTCCTATATAAGTCACAGAATTGCCTAGATTGGAAAAGATCTTTAAGATCTAAAGGACCTAAAAGACCTTTCAGACCGGAGAAGCTGTGGCTGCTCCTCCCCGGAAGTGTTCTCGGCCAGGCTGGATGAGTCTTTGAGCAACCTGGTCTAGTGGAAGGTGTCCCTGCTGCTGGCAGGGGGGTTGGAACTGGATGAGCTTTAAGGTCCCTTCCAACCCAAACTGTTCTAAGCTCATCGAGACCAACCATGAACCCAACACTGACAAGTCCCCTATGACTAACCCATGTCCCTCAGCACTGTGTCTACACGACTCTTCAATCCCTCCAGGGATGGGGACTCCACCACTGCCCTGGGCAACCCCTTCCAATGCCTCAGAACCCTTTCAGCAAAGAAATTCTTCCTCACATCCCATCTCAACTGCCCTGGCCACAACTGGAGCCCATTTCCTCTTGTCCTGTCCCTTGGGCCTTGGTTGAACAGACCCACCCCCACCTCTCTCCACCCTCCTCCAAGGGACTTGGACAGAGCCACAAGGTCTCCCCTCAGCCTCCTTTTCTCCAGGTCGTTTCAGTTTTACGCAACGATACCTTGCAATAAAGGAAAGACTGGGTAGGATTTCTGCAATCATTTCCTCCAGATGAGCAGTTTAAGTAATTTCCATAAAAATAACAGCTGCCAAACAGTAAACCATGTTTTCCAGTGATACCTGCCAGAAAGCTTTGCACACAATTAATTGTCATGATGAGATGAGCAGAAGCTTTATTTCCTTTACCAAAATAAAGAGGGAAAACTCTAGCAGATGAGCTGCCTTTAGGAAATCAGTTGTTGTGAACCTGAATTTGATCTTTCAGTACAAAATCACTCATCTGGTCTTTGAACTGCTCCCATAAAACCACTGCAGTGCCATTATGACCAATGAAACTTAAATGTGAAACTCAGAAAATTGATTTACCAATTAACCTTAGTGAATATTAATTAAAAGGTGAAACAATGGGTGCTGCAGCTACCCAGAGCCAGCCCCTGCTCCACCCCAGGAGCCTTCCCATCCCCTTCCAAGGGGGCCAGACATGATGACCACCAGGTGACAAGGGCATCAGTAAGCGCTGAGCCCGCTGTGGTTTCCTCCTGCCGCGGGGTGACAGGATGGATTAGGGAGAGAGCAACCACCATGTTCATGCTTTGCAGGGGGAAACACGTACAATGAGGAATTGACCTTGGGAAATGGTGGGGCTTGCTTGCACCAGGAGCTGGTACCCCTAGTTGATGCTGATCATGGAATCACAGACTGGTTTGGGTTGGAAAGGACCTTTCCAGGCCATCTAGTCCAACCCCCCTGCAGTGAGCAGGGACATCTTCAACCAGATCAGGTTCCTCAGAGCCCTGTCCAACCTGACCTTGAATGTTTCCAGGGATGTGGCATCTACCACCTCTCTGGGCAACCTGGGCCAGTGTCTCACCACCCTCAGTGTAAAAAATTTCAACCTTACATCTAGTCTGAATCTCCCCTCTTGTAGCTTAAAACCATTTCCCCTTGTCCTATTGCTACAGGCCCTGCTAAAAAGTCTGTCCCCATCTTTCTTATAGGTCCCCCTTAAATATTGAAAGGCCACAATAAGGTCTCCCCAGAGCCTTCTCTTCTCCAGGCTGAACAGCCCCAACTCTCAGCCTGTCCCATAAGCAGAGCTGCTCCAGCCCTTGGATCATTTTTGTGGCCCCAATGTAGCTCTTGAGCCCCTGGCAGCACATCCCAGTCACATCCTGACCAGTCCTTCTCCCTCAGTCCTGAGGAGTAAGTTAGAAACAACAGGGGATGAAAGTCTTCCTCTGCCATCACTTTCCTCCATAGAACTTATTTGGAGCTTCTTTAGGCCTTATTTACCGGCACACTGATTATTTCTTACTTTGAGTAGCTTCCAGACACACAGATACACTTAATCCCAGGGGCATTAGACTGGACTTTGCTGGAAGACCTGATGTTCAGTGTTCAAACTCAGCATTTCAGGCTTTTCCTAAACCATCCAGCGGGGGGTCACTTGCAACAGAAAAGCTGTGGGAGATAAGCGGAGGCTGTGTGCAGAGATGCTGTTGTATCTTGGGACTGGGGAATGCTGGTCTTCCACCACAATATAGAAAACAACAATTTGATCCATTCAAGGCAGGTATTTACTTTAAAAGGCATCCAGATATAATGACCATCACTGCTTCAACTGGTATGCCTGGAGCTTCCCTGGTGAGACAAAGCCAAGGAATTCTGCAGGAAACTGCAGATTACAGATGCTTTTGCACTAAGTCTACTATAGTGTTCATCTCTCTTCCTACAAGACCCACTAGAAGCCACCAGGCTCACCCATAACAGAATCACAGAATGGTGGGGGTTGGAAGGGACCTCAGGAGATCATCCAGTTCAACCCCCCTGCCAAAGCAGGTTCCCTACAGCAGGTTGCACAAATTAAATAATGTTGTATGTACATTACTACTCTGCATCCTGTCAGAGTGCAGGGAGGGGTGTATGAGCTCAGCTGCATCCCAGACACATCAATATGCACTGAGGACTCTACACAGGATCATGGCAAGCTGCTGTCCACATAGCACCTGGGCTGGCCACCACCACGTTGTCAGCAGCATCGTGCCTGTTTAAACCCACAAGTCATTGCAGTGGTAATATTTCCTTCACAGCACTCCAGCTGTAACAGATGCTGACGGGTTTGGACTGGGACGCGTGATCCCTGTGAGCTGAAACATAGGGAAAGGGAAAAAAAGATCTGTTCTACACCCAAATAAGCCATGGAGTTGCTATGTTGCTGATGATATTCTGTGTTCTTCTACAACAGAATGTTGGGCAACAGGGCTGTGTAGTACCAGAAATAAAAAGGTGTGTCAGCCATGTACTTGCATTTGCAATTAATACAGGTTCTGCCTCAAGGAAAGCAATGTTTTATTAGCTCTGATGCTTGCGTACCATTCAGCTGCAATTATCTTGGCAGGAAAAGTGGAAGGCGGCTGTAATCTAATCCCACCAAAAATGTGTTCATTGAAGGATTTTTTGTATTACAGGTTGTCTTTTTAAGATAACAGAAAAGGAAATTAAAGCAAATTCTGTAGAAAAGGGTCTAATCGATTTTCATTCCATTAATTTATTTGGGATCTCAAATCAAACAACTGAGTATCTTCTCAGAATCTTCTCCAATTAAACTTTGTAAACAATGTAAGGAGGACACAGTGGAGATCTGGAGATGGCCTAGAGCTTTTAATGCACTTTCCTTTTAGCCTAGACTCATTGAGTTTAATCCTGATTGGAATCCCAAGTGAAAATGTCAGTGTCTGTTCACTTCATCTTAAATCCCTCTCAAGTATTTGTCCTTATCGGGAAACAGTCATATAATCAGTCATAATTCAGCATGTTACAGGCTGTTCATAAGGAAGATTTATCTGAAGAAAGACGACTCTGGCAGGTCATGACAACAGTGCTTTGGCAGAGAAGGGAAGATTACAGAGCAATTTCTCTGAATTAATCGTGGTAGAAATGCATGAGTTAACCACATTCTTCAACACTAAAAATCTCATCCCTGGGAAAACAGTCATTTCAGTTATAGATATCAGGGAATAATCTAATGCTATTGAACTCAGTAATAAAGATCCTGCTGACTTCAATAAGGACTTAACTTACTGGGTTTTCAGTAGAGGAAAATCTGAGTATTTATCCAGAGTTTACAAGAGACTCTCCAGGTACCTCTAATATAGTCTAGCAGAGGTCACCTTTCTGCACACCTTTTAAATACACGCCAGAAGCAGCAGAAGCACATGATCTCTACACCCACTTACCTCATTTACGCGCTAACAGACATCAGGATGGAGGATGGAAGAGCGAAGATGGAGATGAGATCTGAGGAAGAAATTCTTTGGTGTGAGGATGGTGAGACAGTGTCCCAGGTTGGCCAGAGAAGCTGTGGCTGCTCCTCCCGGTAGGTGTTTTAAGGCCAGGCTGGATGAGGCTTTGAGCAACCTGGTCTAGTGGAAGGTGTCCCTGCTGATGGCAGGGGGGTTGGAACCGGATGAGCTTTAAGGTCCCTTCCAACCCAAACCATCCTGTGATTCTGTGTTGGTTCACTGCTCAATCTTTGATCAGCAGGATGAAAAGATCCCTGGACCTGACCATGCACCAACTTCCTTTCCAAACCAGCAAATATCCTTTCCTGTTGTGCTAATTAACGCACCTTTAGAATCCCTGTTTAGACTCTACCTTTATGGACGTGACCACATAAACAAATTAATGTTATCAATTCCTTTGCACATGAAAGTAAGTCTCAAGAGAAACAAGAATCACATTTAAAACTCAATTTCAAAACACAGATGCTGCCAGGCATCTCACTACATCTGATTATGGAATCCACTCATGGCCTCAATCCCTCCAACATTTACTGTCAGATGGCAACAGTTTCCTTTTAATAGGCTAAATACTGAATACTCAACCTGTCCTTTTAATAACAGAGGTTGTTTTTCTCTTGCTGTGCAGAGCTCCTGTTAATGGCTATCCATACAATTCTGAGCCCACGGCATAATACCAGCGTGTGATCGGGAAAAGGGACCAATAATTGTTTTTTCGAGAATTATTTTATAATGTGTTTCAGGATTTGGCTGCTGATTAACAAAGAGGGGGATTTTTTTCCCAAATATTCCACTTTAGCTAAACCATAGCAATGACAACCCCAAAAATGTCACCCTTAATCCTTAGCTCTTGGAAGAATAACTTTAAATTCTGATCCAAATATAAACCAGCGCAGTGATATCAGCCTGAAGAAACCTGAAGCTGAAACCATCAGCATTTTAAGATGGTGTTACATCTGGTACTGAATGACAACACCTAAAAAAGGTCTCCCTTGTTAATTATTTCACTGCTAATCATTTTAGCAGAAACCCGGTCACTGCTGGATATGGTGGGAAGATTACATCAAGGTAGAGTCAGGGCAGCTGCTCACTGGGACAAACGAGGCTTTCACTTTTCCACCAGCTGTAACATCATTATTGTTTCTGCCCATGTCCTCGTTTTGCTAGGATAGAGTTAATTTTCTTCTGAGTAGTTAGAATAGCTGTGTTTTAGGTTCAGTGCAACACTTGTTATGAGAGGAATGTAGATAAAAGTATCAATGTTATGAGTTGCTGCTGGAGCTCAAGGCCACCGTGTTTGGCTGGGTCGCAGCTGCATCAGGACTGGGAGGGAGAAGTGCAGTGAATAGCAAAACCCAAACTGGCATTTGGATGTGCCAATGAGATATTCAATATCATATCACGTCATGTCAGTATATTAACCAGGGCTGACCAGAAATTGTATTCTCTCAGGGATCGCTCAGGCTCTCACTCTTCTGGGGTTTGGAGACTGTCGGTGCTCCAGGATCGCTGGCTGGCACAGGCTGGGCATCAGTCAGTGGGTGGTGAGCAACTGCACTGTGTATCACTCATTTGTATATTCTGTTATCACTGTTGTTATCATTTTATTTTAATTAGTAAATCGTTTTTATCTCAACCCGTGAGTTTTCTTGCCCTTTCCCTTCCAATTCTCTCCCCTACTCCCTGGGCGAGGCGGGTGGAGGGTGAGACAGCAGGCTGTGTTTGGCTGCAAGCTGCAAGCAAAAAGGGTGACTTCACCCAAACCACCACAGCCCCCAAGGAGGGAAGATACGTCCAATACCTGCTTTGTATAAAAAAAACCCCAAAAACAAACAAAAAAATGTTCAGGGCTCGGTGTCTTGTCAACAGCCAGAAGACACAGCCCAGTTATCACAACCTCATGCTTCCCCCAAGCAGCTCTTGCAGTCCCCAGCAGACCTGCAGCATGCTTGAAAATTTAGGAGGGAGAATAAAGAGACAGCATGGGATGCAGGAGACTCCCTGTTCTCCCACAGACATCCCATGTGGCTTTGAGTACAGCACCTTCAGGCCCAATGTGTATTTACACACTTAAATCACACTAAGTAGGATTTCAAAAGCCTTCATCTACATCTAAATTCCCTTACAAATCTTTTCTTTGATCTCTCCAGCTCTATCCGTATTAACAAATCAGCTCAAGGCACTACCAGTGCTAGAAATCCACCCCCCTGGTTGTTCTTAAGATGTCAGTCCTGCCCAGCACTAGCTCTAGATCAATACCAGTTCCCCCAGCAGTAACCCCAGGCACAAGGAGCAGGGTAGGTTGGCTGGCTCACACTCCACATCTGCCTCTCCCGGCCATGTGGACAAGGTCACAGAGCCAGTAGCTCCAAGATCATAGGACTAAACTGCAGCAAGGAGAGGAAAAGCAACATCAGCACAGGGAATAAAGATGCAGCAGCTCTGTGTAAAATGAGAACAGCTCTGCTTCACCTCACCGACACCACAGGCTTATGTGAGACTGTACTTACAGACCTTGGAATGAGGCCATCTAAGGAAAATAGGGCTGTTGAGTGGCTCCATCTCTTTTTCTATTCTTCCAGTAATACAGCTATACAATTTGTTTTGTACTTCTGAACCAAACAATTGCACATTCACAGTTGGAGGTAGGGTATAAATATTGTCTCTGGCTGATCCCTTGATCCAGTCATCCTAGCTGAATTAATCACATTGGCAAATCAATCCAGGATTTGTTGCTGGCGGAGCAGATGGCCAGGCAGACTGCATTTGTGAGCAAGGCGAGCACATTCTCCTTCCAATGATCCAGCAGCATTTTCCAATGGCGGATGTTTAAAATTAGACTTTATTTGAAGAAACGCTAAATCTCTCTTGCTCCTTATTCAGCTCAATAAGGGCACTGACCCCTCACTTTCTGCTCCACTTCTGTCCTCTAAGCCCTTAGTGAAAGTGTAGGATGGCTGCTGCCCCTTTCCCTTTCAACTGAATATTTTCTGCCCCATTTTCTTCTGCTGTCTTCCTATATTCTGCGGAAAAGAGGTGACAATGACAGATGCTGTTTGGCATGGAGATTTCGAGGGTGCATTATATTAATTGTTGAGCTGAGTACTGCAAAAAAAAAGGGGCAGAGAAGGTACATTCATGCTCCTAACTGCCTGCCGTGGCACGTAACAGCGGGAACGGGTAACACAGCGCCTTTCAAAAAGCCTTGCTGGGACTTCCCCGTCGCAGTAGTAAATTTGCCATGAAAGACAGTCATGCTGTTTTCCCCAGCGTTCACATCTGTTCAGCATTCAGAGTCTTTCTGGCTGATAATTGCTCTCTTCTCCCCTCTGTCTCCTGCTGAGGAACTGCTAGAGCTGTCAGGGGAGTTGGAGCCAAATTCCATCACGTTCTGTAGGAGATGTCTCACTCACCAGCAAAGGTGAACGAGGTTAACTGAGAGTATGTTTGCAGTCCCTGAAAGAATGAAACATGACAAAACAGCCCAGAGGAGACAATCCCCCTGTGGTGTGACAAAACGGACCACGCTGGTTAACTACATCTGTGTGAATGTATTAAAATAATCTGCTCCACTCTATGGATGTATTAGAGAAAAGATACAGAGCCCAGACGGACCAAGGAATGGGAGGTTGTACAAGATCCTACATGTACAAACCGCAGCAGACAGCTCGTTAGCCCCAAAAGAGCACATCATCTTAGTAGCACCAAAAGGAACTGATGACACAAAGCTGGGAGGAGAGGCTGA
>NW_010292167.1:0-784 GCF_000700745.2 Antrostomus carolinensis
AATGATGGAGAGTGGCTTGGCAAGTTCTTCCGCCAGCTCCCTCAGTGCTCTTGGATGTATTCCATCTGGCCCCATAGACGTGTGAGTGTCCAGGTGGTGTAGTGGGTCATAAACAGCTTCCTCCTGAATTACGGGGGGTTTATTCTGTTCTCCATCTCCATCTTCCAGCTCAGCAGGCTGAGTACCCTGGGGATAACTGGTTAGGCTATTAAAGACTGAGGCTACGAAAGCACTAAGTACCTCAGCCTTCTCCTCATCCTTGGTGGCAATGTTGGCCAATAAAGGATGGAGGTTCTCCTGGCCTGGCCTCTCTTCTTGTTGTTAATGTATTTGTAAAACCACTTTTTGTCATCTCTAACAGCAGCAGCCAGATTGAGTTCTAGGTGGGCTTTTGACTTTCTAATTTTCTCTCTGCATAACCTGATGAGATCCCTGTACTCTTCTTGAGTTGCCTGCCCCTTCTTCCAGAGATGGTAAACTCTCCTTTTCTTCCTGAGTCCCAGCAAGAGCTTCCTGTTCAGCCAGGCCCACCGTCTTCCCCACTGGTTTGTCTTGTGGCACACGGGGACAGTCTGCTCCTGAGCCTTTAAGACTTCCTTCTTGGAGAATGTCCAGGCTTCCTGGACCCCTATGCTTTTCAGGACAAAAACTGTATAACCAATGATATAATACACTGTGATTGATATTAAAAAATGAAATAACAGATAATAACGTATAAATAGATAAAATATTTTTTTTGCATAATATTTTTTCTTTTCCTAAATAAATAAATCATTTTTGGTTT
>NW_010292168.1:0-3408 GCF_000700745.2 Antrostomus carolinensis
TAACTCTACCCTAGCAAAACCAGGACAGTCCTGAAAATTCTTTCCCCTCTTTCTATTCTTGTCTGGAACAAACACTATTTTCTATGTCTTTCAATGTTGCCATGAATCAGAATTGTTGACTCCAGTGAGTCAAAAAACTTCAGATGGTTTAATATCAAATTAGAATTTATGCAAATAATGGTATAATGTCAATGAGCTGCAAACTACACAGTGAGAAATAAAAGCCTATGGATGTATTAGGGAAACTAATAACTTTAGTATGTCTGGATTTTTTATTGATTCTATGAAACTTGTAAACTACTTATGAATATATGTGGTTCTCCCTACCACCACATAGTCCAGTGTACTAGTTTTGGCTGGGGTAGAGTTAAATTTCTTCATAGCAGCTTATACAGATCTATCTTTTGGATTTGTGATGGGAACAGTGTTGGTAACACATTGATGATTTATGTATTGCTGAACAGTGCTTACATAGTGTTCACATTTTTTTAGCTTCTCAGGCTGCCCCACCAGCAAGTATGCTGGGTGTACGCAAAAAGTTGTGAGAGGACACAACTGGGACACATGATCCCAACTGACCAAAGGGATATTTCATACCATATGGCATTATGCTAAGTGACAAAAAAAAAAAAAAAAAAAAAAAAAAAAAAGGGGAAGTTTCAGGGGTTCAAGGTTATGGTGCTTGTCTTCCAAAGTAGCTGTTATATGTGATAAAGTCCTGTTTTCCCAGAGATGGCAGAGCACCTGGCTGTTGATCAGGAGTGAATTTATTTTTTATTTTGCTTTGCTTGTGCATACAGCTTTTGGGTTACTTGTTAAACTGTCTTTATCTCAACCTATAAGTTTTCTCCTTTAACCTTCTGATTCTTTTCCCCACTTCTCTGAGAAGAGAGTGAGCAATTGGCTTTGTGCTGACTTCTTAACTTTCTACCAGGGTTAAATCACAACAATTCATGTTCCATCCTCTTCTGAATAATTGTTTTTTACCTTCTTTAAGTCTATTGAAAATCTTTCTGTGCTATGGAATTGGTCCTGAATGTAGAGGCAGACAGTTTTAGCCTAGAGGATAGATCAAATTGAGTCCACTGAAATCACAGAAGGGTTTTACCATTGATTTTGAGGGGGAGCTGGTATGTCACCCTCTCCATCTAATGGCTTATCATTGACTTTTCCTTCTAATGACTCAGTTAAAAACAGCAAAAAAGCTCTTTAGATATTATTATCCTAGTATGTCATTTTCTTTGGAGTACATTTATTTTTTAATGAAACATAACCAGGATTTGTTCATACTAATGCCAAGTTGTAAAAAGTAAAAAAAAAAATAAAGAATATTGATTTTTGTATGTGTGGTTACCTTTCTTTTTTTTTTTTTTTTTCTTTTCAATATAACTGTGCTGTGTAATCATACCTCTTAATATTTAAAATATCAAAAGCAACTAGCTATTGCTTTATAAAGCTAAATAATTAGCTATATATTTGCCATACAGATGATGTAGGAACTCAGGGAAAAAAAAAGTGCAGTCAGAATTTAAGATGCCTAAGGATTACACAAAATTTGATATGTCTTCCCTCTTACTATTTCACAATTTAACTCAGAAACCGAATAAATGTTGGCCTAATTTTTGTATTTAAAATAAATATAAACTATAGCTTATTTTTATAAGTCACATAGGACTGCATATTTTGTTTGAAAAAGTATTTGAACGTGCTTTTCAACTTTTCTGTACACCTGTTCTCATGTACCAGTCATGATGGTTACTCATAGCAAATCACTGAAGTACACACACTTGAGTAAACCTGTGACCAACTCCATTAAAAATCATGAGACTACTCACACACTTAAAATAAAACATTTGCTTTTGTTCTTTCCTGAATTAGATACCTAATGTTCAAAGGGCTGATAAATTGTATCAGGTTAATAGTTCATGTTATTTAAATGTATGTAAGAAATTCACTACAGTGTATGTGGTTAGACTGTGTAGTTCTATTTGAAGCACATTGTGATAAACCACAATCATTTTGCCCACAAAATGTTTTCTGTCTCTTGCTTTGCCTTTCATCACTAGCTATTATACACCCACCATGCTATTATTATATGCTAATTGCAATCAAACTTTTTGGAGCTGTGTGAAGATGACAGTGTATTTGCATTAAAAAAAAAAAAAAAAGATAAATTGCTTTTGAATATTCTACATTCCCATATGACACATGTTCTTTTATTACTCATTAAAACAGCAGTGTGAACACTTTCTATTTACACTGAAGAAAAAAATTAAACAGTATAAAAATTTAATGCAAAATACCTTGGAAGATATTTTTTAAACACATTTTAAAAGCTGGATCACTAATATGCACATAAGCAGATGATCAAGAAGTAAAAGAAACATTATATTTATTATTATTTTTTTTTTAAATCAGTATGTTTAGCATTTTCTGCTCAATGACCCTTAAATAGAGTGATGCATCATGAGATGCAGGTGTAGGTTATGGATTTCAGACTCTCACCCTTATAAATCCGTTATTCACAAGTGAAAGTTACTCAAGGACGCTCTAAAAAGAAACTGAAGAAAAACAACCTGCATGCTAATATTTCTGAGAGGGAGAGAAAATGGTCAGTCAATGTAGTCAGGCAATTGTAACAGAGTAACACTGTAACACTGCAACACTGTAACAGAGAAAGGAAAATACTTTTATCATAAAGGATTGTTGTCAACTGCCAAATTCTTTTCGTTCTAAAATTAATTTTAAATACTAAGCATTCTAAAATGCCATTTGCTTTAGCACATGAGAAGCTTTAAAAGAACAATAATATTAGCTCTCATAATCACAGCTTGGGGCATAAAATCTAACTAATTTTTATGTTTTAAAAAATGTACATGGAAATAAACTTGAAGTGAATGTAATTATAAGTAGCATTTTATTTTCAGTAGTGGCAATAACAACTGGAATAGTGGATGGCAGTGAGGTTTCCTCCTTGTTGTGATTTTTTGTGATTAATCCAGCAGAATCATTCCTTTAATTTCACTTTCTTTTTCTTTTTCTTTTTCTTTTTCTTTTTCTTTTTCTTTTTCTTTTTCTTTTTCTTTTTCTTTTTCTTTTTCTTTTTCTTTTTCTTTTTCTTTTTCTTTTTCTTTTTCTTTTTCTTTAATTTCACTTTCTTTTTCTTTTTCTTTTTCTTTTTCTTTTTCTTTTTCTTTTTCTTTTATTTCTTTTTCTTTTTCATTTTCGTATTTGTTTCCTGTCATTACTGCCTGGTTACTGCTGTGAAAATGTCTGCTTCTTAATCAGGTAGGAGAAGAAGAGCTATTTTTTTTCTGTCAAATTCCCTTGACACTGTCTAGGTTGCCCAACTGATGCGGTTAATATATTTATATATATTTTTTTAAAAAAAAAAATATGTATATATAA
>NW_010292169.1:0-17500 GCF_000700745.2 Antrostomus carolinensis
GGCCTTGATGCTGTGCAAGCGCTGCTCAGCAACAGCCATGGCCCCGCTGGGTTATCAACTCGATTTTAGCCGCCAGTGCAAAGCAGAGCACCACGTGGGCTGCTGCGAGGAAAGGGCGGGATGTCCTGGCCAGCGGCACTGCTCTGCTGCCAGGTGCCTTCACAGCTCCCTGTCTGTCTTCCTGCAGCCTGCACAGCATCACTGCGAGCAGGGAGGTGGGATATTGGGTTTCCCCCCTCTGACCATGTGTGCATAATATTTTCTCTATCAGGATGCAGTGAGTTGCACATTAAGAATTGAATGGTGGTCCTTGGCATACAGAAGATTGGGTGGGAGTGGGTGCTGGCAGCCCCGGGTGTATTCCCCCAGGATAGCCACCTCTTGTGCCCCCCACTCCTCGGGTGAGGAGAAAGTAGCACTTAGCCTTCTCTTGCGTAAAACATCATATAATCAAAATATTGTACTGATGCCAAATAAGTGAAACACCCCACAGCATCATGAGATAGCAAAGTGCTTTCTGAATTCTACAGAAGAAATCAGGAGGGAGGAAGGGGCAATGAAGCAAAGGGAAATAAAACAACTCACTTAAGGTTATGCAGTACTAAAGAAGTTAAGATCCCTCTGCAAAACCTCCTGAAAATCCTGTCCTTTCTGGAAACATACGGGAAGCACAGGCTGACACTGGCAGAGGTGGTGCAAGGATTTGGTGCTGGATGGGACCAGCCTGGGAGGGCCGCAAGGAGAACCTTGGCCGCTTTAAAGCCTAGACAGAGCTGGAGCTCCAGGGCTGCGGGTGGCAAATTTAGAGCAGTAGTCTCCAGTGAGAGCATCCGACCTAAGGATTTCTCTGGTCTGGGTCCAGCCTTTTCTCCCTTTTTGTGCAGTGCTCCATGTGTGCAGGTATAACTGCCTGCACACATTACTTTTTTCCATCACTTCCTTTAGGAAAAATTTAGAGTGTTAGCTGTATTTTCTTTTGAAAGCCACAACAATTACTGCATGTACTGGATAAAATAACTCAGTGAATCTCAAATCCTTGTGATTGTCACACGGTTACTACCTGTGGGCAGGTATTGAGGTCTCCCAGGGTTTTGGAGTGCAGATTCCTTGCCCTTGGTGGCTCTCAGGGGCGGTTCCTGTGGCCTTTGAGCAAAGCCCTGGAGATGGCAGCAGCAGAGCTCATACTTCTCCCTGCCTCTGGTGCTAAAACCCACAGAGCTCTGCTCTACTGTGCTCTTCCCCAGAGTCTGGAAGTTTAACATTACTCATGATGTTTCTCATCAAGCTGCAATGTCCCAAGCCCCTGGTCCCAGATCAGGTCTGTTCGTGCAGAGAGGTTCAGGCTGAGCACTGCCCTGGGCTCCTTCTGCAGGTGCCCATGCATCATTTTGGCTGTGATTCTCTCAGGGACACACTGCCACCAGCCACGGCTGAGATGCTGCTCCCTGTACTTTGCAAACAATCCTTTTCCAGATATCACTGTGATTTGGTGGCAGCACAGCCCAGCTTTTCCAAATGCAGTTAGCAAGGTTTCCCAGCCAGCTCTAGTTTCCCTAATAAGCAAACATGGAAATTGCACGGGAAAAATTTCATTTAGAAATTAATTTCATTTAGAAATCTGCAATTTGTTCATATTACTTATCAGAAAATCTACTGAAGCTAATGCAAATTTCCTCCTTTTCTCCTACCTACATTTGCATGCAATACAATCATTGCACTGCTGTGCCTTAGTGAATTTACCTCTTCTCATCTCAGGGGCAATGTCATGGTTTCTTTAAGGTGGCCATCATATTTAGAGTTTATCCCTGGGGTCATTCTGAGCTTCAGAACAGCAGCAGGTACACCAATAGAGCTCTAATAAACTTCTGTGGGAAGCCAGTGAGCCCCCAGCCTCCAGCTTTGTAGCTAGCAGCACTCCGTGGAGCCTAGTAAAGAAGGCATTTGAAGCCAGTATTTAAAGTGGGAACACCAGATATAGTAACTGTTCTCTGGAATACAATTCTCCTAGGAAGCACAATCTCCTTCTTGTGAGATTCTCCTAGAAAGGTGACGTCAGGAAGGTTTGCAGGCTTCGGGGCTCTCTTTCCATTCTCTCTCAGGTAGGAGGATTCACTCTGTAAAGCAATGGGAGAAGTAAATACAAGTTTGTTGCCTAGCTGTAGGTCCGAGACATGCTCTCCTCCCACCACTTTCCCTGCAGCCCAAATTACAAAGGTGGCTGCAGTGCAGCAGTGAGCACATTTCCAGGCAGAAGCCCACCTGGTTTCTGACAGTACTTGATCAAAGTTGACAGCTGCAATATTTATTCCAATCATATTGCCAAATTATAATGGAGATTGTTTCCTGAAAATGCCCCTGATTTATTTCACTTATACCCTCCCAAACCAGCTGGGGGAATGTAACGGCTGTAAGGTGGGTAGCCCTAAGTGACCCTTGCTGCAGGCAGCACTGGTGAACCACACTCCACTTTTGGCTGCTTCTGGATCCTCTTCACTGAGATACCACCATTCTAAGCAGAAATAACATGGTCTCGACCAGCACCGTACTTCGCCAGAGCAGCTGGCAGGTTCCAAGTGTTGTCTGGAGCCCCACCAAGAGCCCCACGCTGGGGGTGATTCCTTCTGCCCACACCGCTCACCCCACCGTCCCCACTGCAGGGGCTTAGAGATGGGAGTGACCCCATCTCTTCTCCCTTTAAACAATGCAATGTCTTTCCAGAAGAAAAGTGTAACTGTCCACAAATGCTGGCTACAATGGCTGAAATCCTACGGCTTCTGTTAAGCAAGAAATGGCTATATAGTCTTTTCTAAGTCCAAATTAGGAAACAACCTAACAGGCTAACTGATAATTTAGCCCTTGAATGTAGCTATATGCCTCAAAGATATTCTGAAAACTACTCACGTTACATGACCTAAAGGGAAAGCTGTGATCACGCTGGCAGTGAGACTGTAAAAATTACCCCAGTGAAGTGAAGTAAGGATAATACCCAGAGACACACTGTGCTCAAAAATCACAAATCAAAGTGTTGGTACATGATGGGTCCTGTCATCGACTACCAAGAGTTTGTGTTCTGGCAGGAAAAACACTAGTTTATAAAATATTTAAGCAACAACAACTGTTCTTACTCTGGAGAAAGTCCAAGCTCCTTTTAAATGCAATTAGATCAAAAGAAAGCAGGTTTTTATGAGGATGACGGTACAGATTTTGATGAAGATATCTTAAAGGGTTCATTGTTACCTGACTACAGCCAGACCGTATGGAAGCAAGGAGTCACTTTGTGTATGTTGCTCTGGCAGGTGATGTTCAGGTCATGTTCAGAAGAAAAGGCTGGGGGCAGAAGAAAGCATAAAGGAGTGAAGCCTATTAGCATTGAGTCTCTGAAACATCCCACCTTCTCCCCACTCTTTGATTTCTGCTGGGGAAGTAGCTGTGCCAAGATGACCTCAAGCTCTCCAACATTTTTCAGTTAGGTTTATTCTTTCCCTTAAACCATTTACTAGGTTGAACTATATGCCTTTCCATCCGTTCCCACCCGTGCTGGACACCTAATCCCTGCCAGTTTACTCACAACATGGGCATTCAGAGGCCAAGAACTTGCAGTATTTTTCTTGGCGGTGTAAGGGACTGGGACTCCTTGCCCAGAGACTGTCACACAGCTGCCTAATGAAAAACAGGAAAGCCTGACAGAGGAAAAACCTCTCCACGGAGGGGAAGCAAGGCTCAGCATCACCAGCATTTCATACCCTTCACCCCACCCTGCAGCGTTC
The DNA here is from genome assembly GCF_000700745.2 of Antrostomus carolinensis. Classification (NCBI taxonomy): domain Eukaryota; kingdom Metazoa; phylum Chordata; class Aves; order Caprimulgiformes; family Caprimulgidae; genus Antrostomus; species Antrostomus carolinensis. The sequence continues at coordinate 3,768 of NW_010292169.1, forward strand.
CTGTGCTGCGTTACTCATCCCTCTGGCATCGGCTGCAGCCCATCTGATTGCAGATAGCGATAGGACGGAGCATCACCAGGGACGTTACCGGAGGGGGGCCAGGCCAGCAGCCAGCTCTCCAGAGCCCCCCTGGTTCTGGGCAGTGGGAGATGTCACTGTGTAGTACTTTGTCTCAGAAACAAACACGTCACTTCTGCCCGTGATTTCTCACCCCGGCAGGGCGAACTAGAGCAACACAAGAGAAACGCCGGTGTGACCCCTGAGCTACGACGGCGTCAGCATGGCCAGCAAAGCGAAATAACCCCGGCACCGAGGGTGGGAAGCCAGGCAGGGCCCCCGCGCAGTCAGGGATGAGGTGGGGAAAAGCTCATTGCTAAGCCCAGGGCCGGCCCTAGGTGGCCTCCCAAGTTCAGAGGCAAAGCAGTGAGCTGGAGAGAGAAAATAACTGTTCTCTGGGGAATAAAGAGAAAAAGGAGCCAGAGCCACAACGGCATTTTAAGTCCAAATCCTCTGTGGATTTTGGCCCAAGTGTCTACTCATGGGCTTAGCCCCCCCACCATGCGACCAGTGCCAGCCTCTCCATGTCCCAGTGTCCCGGTCACGGCTCGGGAGCTCATCAGAACAGCTATGGTGACTCTGCAGCCCTCGCCTGCTGCCTTCTCCAGGGCGAAGGGCAGAGGGGAGCTGAGGCTGGCGGTGGGACCGCCTGGGCTGTAAATGCCCTCCCTGGCCAGGAGCCTGCGGGGCAGACCTGTGGTGTAAATGTCCTACAGCCAGGGCAGAGCCATGTTTTCAAAGGGAACGCCGTAGCAGAGCCTGGAAAAGAGGCCAGCCTGTCCCTTACAGACACCCAGTTCAGCTGCACAATTGCACTGCTGAGAGCAAAACTGCCACTGTCTGAATTAAAACGTGTAACATCCAAGTGCTTCTGGACATGATGCATCCTGAACAGCCATGTGAGGTGAACAGGAGAATTCCCCTTTCAAACACACTTAGATCTTGCTCTTAAAACAGTCACTTCTAGCCAGCAAACTTCACTCACTGTTTTTAAAAAAATGTCTGGGCCTCCTCAGAGAATGGCACAAAATAACATATTTCAAATTTTTGTCTTTTTCTCTTTACTTGTGGCACAGCCTGACTGGAACAAATCCCACTGCTTCTGCTGGGTGAGGAATAGGGCCATTTCCAGAGGCAAATGTGAAAAGCAGAGCTCCGGAAGGGAGTGACCGCATGTTCTTGGAAACTCATTCCGACCTTTTGCTTCCCAGTCGCCCCAGCACACGCGGTGTCCTCAGTATCTGGTGATTCCCACGCAGGCTGTGAGGGTTCAAAGACGTGGCGTGACTAGGAAGGGAGAGGGCAGTCCCGCAGCCTGCTTCTGTCCCTCCACATGTGACTCCAGCTTCCCGCAATGTGGAGTGTTTGGACTTGCCATGAGCTGATAAAATGTGACACTTACTTTCCCTGAATCCAAACCCAGCACTAGGACAAGACATTATTTCTCATCCTACCTTGGAAAAGCAAAACCCACGCAACAGAAAGGAAACTTGGAAGATTCAAACTGTGCAACAAGAGTACCTGGGGAAAAGCTCTGCAGGCTGCTGTGTTTCCCCCTGGCTGCCTTCAGTGCTTCTATGTTTTTACAAAGCTGTGTAATGGTTTTCAAGATAGACCAGGGTGAGCTGTGCTTTGGGGGAGAGGAATGCTTCTTCCAGGACCATGCTGTCCACAGGAGAGGACAATCTGTCAGGTACATCACTGCTCAGGACATCAGTGGAGCCAGCTGCTGTTTCCAACTCTGCTTCCATCCTGAAAGGGAGGATTTTTTTATCTCCCTTTTGTCTTAGTGCAGCCAACAAAGTTTCGTAGTGTAAAAACTTCGGTGACAAACAGATTTGCTGTTGCAATGATCCATGTTAGATCCAAGTTAGACCCATGCATTTTAGCAGGCAGTGCCACCACCTGGAATATGGCAACTGGAGGCATGATGATGGTCTAGAAGAGCCTGTGGGATGATGTGGTGGGGTGATTCTGATGCTCTAATTGCAATTAAAGTGAAAAGCACTATGGATGACTTTATCCTCAAACCACTCTGTCTTTACAACATTTCCTTGGATGTACCTGGAGTTTGAGAGAGATGACATAGCGACAGCCTCACACACCTGTTTCCCATCTTTTATCACAAACAAATGCAGAGCATGTATAAATTTGGTCTGTACTAGCTACTTCCCTCTAAACAACTTTCACTGGCAGGAAGGACTCAAAATCAGCCAGATTTGTGTTTATCTGATACTTACTGTGAGAAGACATCTGTAGGCTGTGCCCTGGGACACCACAGGCAGCATGTGCCTCCCAGGGGACATTACAGAGAGTGCTGAAATCACTTGATAATAGTGCTGTATCTTCATGGCATACCTCCAGTTGGAGATCAGCTGCTATGACAGGCCCTACCACAGGAGCTGGTGATTTAGCAGCTACTTTCAAAAGCTCTTTCAATGGGGTAGGAAACACTGACATAATATGAAGTTCCCAGTTTTGTGACCTGCCTGATTAATTTCTATGGAGATAGGAACGGGAAAATAATCTGAACTCACAGGTACCCAGCAAATCTCAGCTGCTCCATCCCTGCACCAAGAAGCAAAGCTAAACCTTGCTGAGAGGAACTGCAAAGATGGTTTTCAGGGGAAAAGGCTAGTTTCCTCATTACTTCCCTCTTTGCCAGCCTTACCTTCTCCTTCAGAAACCTCCCCCCCACCTCCCTCTCTCTCCCCAGACAGGACATCTCCATGGTTGAGTCTCCTGTCCAGCTGTTTCTTTTGCTCCTGCATAAGCTCTGCCCCCTGATTTTACTCTGCCTGCCTGCCCTTCTGCAACTGCATGCCAGCAGCCCTGCACCCTAAAGATGCAAAGTGGGAGGCTGTGCCTACTTCCCACTGCCCAAGTGGTGGAAGAGACAGAAAAACCTGTGGAGCCATACATGGGCGTGAGACACCCAACAGTTCTCTTAAAATGCTTCATTACTTGTCATTGGGAAGGAAGACTCCACAAGGCTTAGGCAGCCTGGATATGGGGACAGAGTACCCAAGCTACAAGCCCATTCGTGTTTTGTCCATGGGTAACCAAAAATAGAAAGAAAGAAAGAAAGAAAGAAAGAAAGAAAGAAAGAAAGAAAGAAAGAAAGAAAGAAAGAAAGAAAGAAAGAAAGAAAGAAAGAAAGAAAGAAAGAAAGAAAGAAAGAAAGAAAGAAAGAAAGAAAGAAAGAAAGAAAGAAAGAAAGAAAGAAAGAAAGAAAGAAAGAAAGAAAGAAAGAAAGAAAGAAAGAAAGAAAGGAGGGAGATGCTGAAGACCTCCAGTTTGGCCAAGATCAGCTTATCTGACAGCTAATCTCAAAGAAACAAGCTGAGATTTCAGTGTGGGCAGAAGGTGGCAGATCTGGCATAAGAGTGAGCTGTAAATTGTCTGCAAGGAGACAGGCAAATGAAATTCTGCTTTTATCCAGAGACAGAACAGACAGTAGAAATTGAGACCTGCAGGCCATGTAGGAGAGATGAGGAGATGAGAAGATGAGGAGAACCCACCAAAGGCAACCTGGTAAAGTGAGGAGATAGTCAGGAGGGAATCGGAGAGTAGGCAGAATAGGAGAACGCCAGGGAAGATTAGATAGTGGGGAGAGTTGGGTAGTGACTATGAAGCCTGATGGTCCAAGGGAGATAAGGCTGCCATGTAATTGGGATAGATGATCTTTTTGTTTGCAAAATTTTATCTTTAAATTTATTTTTTTTTTTAAGAAAGAAAAGCTCCTCTGATTTTGAGCCATTCCTTCCAACTTAGACATCCTCAAATGATTGCCAAGGAATGCTTTCATATTCCTACCTTGTTAGCTTTGGCACGCGGTGAGGCCGGCAGAAACTCCTCCGCATCTGGCTACCGTGGAACTGGTTTTGGACATGCAGCTGGCAACTTTTTTCCAGAAAACCTAGCAAGTTCTTCTTCCTCAGAAAGGCTGCGATTTTCATCCTCCCACTGCCTCTTCCTGTGCGGCGGATAGAACTGAAAAGGAATGAAGTATTTCTGGGGTAAAACAGTACTTCTACAGCGCTGCTGGCCATGCCTCGGTCAAAATGTCAGGACTTGGCGCTGAGGAGAGGGAGCTTCTTGTGAGTGAGGCTGGAAAGCAGCTGGGTCCAACATGACCAGTGCAGCATTGTGACGATGGTTGTGTCCTGCAGCCATGGGACAGTGGCTGAAGCTTTACAATGCTTATGGCAGTGATCCAAACATTAACTTAAATTTTGCAGGCTTATAGCAATTTTTTTATCTAGATCAGGAGTGATAAAAGTCCATTTACATCAACATTTTTTTTCAAGATGGGATGAGGCATCAGACCCTTGCTCATATGTTGTCTTCTGCAAGGGTCTGAGCTCCAGACTCCTCTGACCACCAAGTTTCATAGGCCTCTCAGCACACACCTCTCCAGACAGAGGGGAATACCAAAAGACATGTGTAGGTCCAGTCACTGCCCAAACCAGCAATGCCCAAGTCCAGGAGGGACTCAGTTTGGAAGGTAAGCAACAGCCTATGGCAACCCACAAATTGCAATAGCAGCCACTTTCTTTTTTTTTTTTTTTCAGGAAGGGCCTAGCAGAAAAAGATCTTGTCTCAAAGTTCATATGAGACCCTTGTGGTCAGGGCACTTCTCAGAAAGTAGAAGGTTAGATGCTCTGCTGCCTCAGAGGGTTCAAATATACATAATCTCCACAAAGAGTACCTAAACCGACTCCTCAGCATATTTTTTAAAGGGTCTCTGGAAAGCATGGCAATTCTTCATCCTCTTTATTGGACTTTTCTACCACAGGGAACAAAACAGAAGATATTTTTAAATGTCTGTAGAAATCTGAAATGTGCTGACATCTTCATCATTACAGTGTTCCTGTGGGCTCCTCCTGTGGGGTGGTTGATAGTGGCTGAGCATGCAACTGAACGAAAGTCTTCAGCTTTCTGGGTGAGCCCTCCAAACAGAACAGCATTGCACAGAAGACTAGACCAGCTGCAGCCATTTTGCCGTGTTCCTTGGCAGAAGGGTGAAGCCTCTCTCAGCAGTCACGTGGAACAGGTACGTGCTTCATCTCCTGAGAGGACTCAGGACTTTCATGGGACTACCTCTCTCACAACCTTGACTAAGCAGGATGTAAGGAAAACCTCAGCGTTTCCTATTGACTTTGCTATACAGCAGCATTTTCAACTGGTTTGCTCCACGCTCCTGCTCTAGATGAACGCAGTCATTCATACCCTTCTCGCCAACTACTCAAGTAATGTATTAATCTACTTCTAGCTGCTCTTTCTCATGCCTCAACTACCTTCCCAGTCATGCCTTATAACCTGATTTTTAATGGGTACAGCCCACATCTTGGGCAACACTCCTCCAACAGCCTGTTAACATTAACTAGCTCTTTTGATGGAAGTACTGGTTGCTTTGAACCATGGAGATATCTAACCCTACCGGTGAGGTAGAAAAAGAGTTTGGGGCTCATATACAGTCCTAGGAAAGCAAACAGTTCTGGCTGGCCACACATGCACAGAAAAAAAATTTGGTTAGCTTATTTCCTGGACGGTCCTAGTCTGATCTGACCCGTGCTCTGCAGGCATGGCCCAAGAGTCAGGCAGGCAGCAGGATGTGGCCACGCTGCTCAGAGAGGGGGAGAGTTCAGCTGTATGGACATGAGTTGCGCTGGCCTCCAGGTGAGTCACCTCCCTTGGATTTACTAGTACAGATGTAGCATATGTACCTCCCACCAACTTCCACTGGTGGGAACAGGCTGTATCTATAAATTAGGCATAATGACATCTGACTTTAACATATATAAATCTTTTCTTGGTTTTGCCACCAGACTCTCTACAGAACACAGAGGTATGTTATGCCTTTGTGGTTACATCCAGCAGTACTTGATGGCACATCACGTACTATACAGGACCCAATGAGCCCTTCACAGATGAGGAGGCTGGTCAAGCACTGCAGCTCCAGGCAATGACAAAGCCTCAGAAATTTATGATTAACCTTGTGAAAATCAAGCAGCATTTGAGTCTCATATAACAAATGTTCTTTTTACACACTGTCTTCAAGGCCAACTTTTTGTAAGACATCTGCAAAGCTACATCCAGACTTTGTGTCTGAAATAGCAAACAGATGTTCTCATGCATGGAGACAGTCTAACATCACTGCCTGTTCCCTGTAGTGTGAGCAGGAACTGATTTGCTTTCTTGATAAAAGAAGGTGCAGTTCAAATGCATAGCAATTTAGAAATTACAGAACAGAAGCACGTAACAGTTGAGGTTGGGAGGGACCTCTGGAGATCATTTAGTCCAACTCCCTTTCTCAAGGCAGGGTCAGCTAGAATAGGTCACCCAGACTATGTCCCAGTGGCTTTTTAATATCTCCAAAGATGGAGACTTCACAATTTCTCCAGGTGGTGTTTGATAACCATCACGTTTTCTTATTTCAGATGGAATTTCCTGTGTTTTAGTTTGTGCCAATTGCCTCTCATCCTGTCAGTGGACACCACTGAGAACAAGGTCTGCCTTCTTCATACCCTCCCATCAGGTATTTATACACACTGACAAAATTGCTTTCTCTTCTCCAGTCAGAACAGTCCCAGCTCTCTGCGCCTCTCCTCATATGACAGTTGAGGACTCCTGTCCCTTAATCATCACTTCATGGGATCCCATCCCTTCTTGTACAGGGATCCCGCAGTGGACACAGCCTGCCAGGTGAGGCCTCACCACTGCTGAGCAGAGGGGAAGGGCCACTTCCTTCAATCTGCTGGCAATGCTTTGCCTAATGCAGCCCAGGATATCATGAGCCTTCTTTGCCACGAGGGAGAATTGCTGGCTCATGGTCAACTTGTCTACCAGGACTCCCAGGTCTTTTTTCTGCAAAGCTGTTATTCCTCCCCAGGTGCAAGATTTTGTATTTTTCTTTTCTGAGCTTCATGAGATTCTTCTCTGCCCATTTCTCCAGCCTGCCCAGGTCCCTCTGAATGTCAGTAGAACCCCCGCTGTGCATCAGCCACTCCTCTCAGTTTTGTATCATTGGCAAACTTGCTGAGGGAGCACTTTGCCCCCTCATCCAAGTTATTAATGAAGATGAGTAATATTTGGCTTAATATCAACCTCTGGGTACACCCCTAGTGACTGGCCTCCAGATGGACTTTTTTCCCTCACAATCCTTTGAGCCTGGCAATTCAGCCAGTTTTCAGTTGACCTCACTGTCCACTTATTTAGCCCATACTTCTCTGCTTGTCTATGAGGATGTTACGGGAAACAGTGCTGAAATCCTAGCTAATGTCGAGATAAAAAAGGTCTACTCGTCCATCAAGCCACTCACCTCATCATAGAAGGGTATGAAGTTGGTTAAGCACAATTTCCCCTTCATAAATCCATGCTGACCACTCCAAATCACTTTGATCACGTGAAGCTTCTTCCACTTATCTGAAGATCTCATCTACTACTCCTTCCTGACTCAATGATCTGTACAAGATACTCACAACAACACAACCCATATTGGTCTGTCCACTAGTACAAGATGAATGATTGTTCAGCTTTATGCAGGTTTCCAGTTTAGCCCAATGGTCAATGACTGAGTTGTGGCAGTAACACACACAAACAGAGAGATTAAAAGAGCAGAAAATGATGGCTCACGGTGCAGAGGGTGACTAGGCAGCCAGAACACTGCTGTGTGTGATGGAGGTCTACTCTGAATATCTCAGACTAAAAAGTTTTAAAGCAAAGCAGTAAGGGATCTTCTCCAAGTGAAAGTTTTGTTGGAGCCTAAGTACTACTTCAGGAAGTTTGAACAGGATGTAAGGAGCATGTTCTGATGTTCAGAAGGCCGATAGTGTGGGTGTCACTCCTCCCTGCCTCCCCGTTCCGCTGTTTCTGGGCATACCCAGGACACATGCAGAAACTCAGCACCTTTGGAAAGCTGCAGGGCTGCAAGCAGTTTTCACCTATTACCTCAGGCACCAACCTGCAGCCAGGGGTAAGGCTGCAGCTGGCAGCAGAAAAGCAGATCTTCCTCCAGAAAGAGTGGTGGAAAGGAGGAACAGAGAGAGAGTGAGGCGCACAGAGGGCAGGAGAAAGGACAGAAGACAAAGGAGTTTTTATAGGAGTTCTCATAATTCCTCAAATTGGTACCAACAAACCCATTTGTATCCGTGAATGTTTTGTGGGGCCTTTACCTGTGCCAGATGACAGACAGGGAGTCATATCAGCAATTTGGTTTTAGCTGATTCAGAACAGAGCATACAGATCTCCTTACATGCCCACTTTGTGACGAGTGATTCCCTCATACCCTCCCTCCTACTGATGCTTGCTTTCAACTTCCAGCTTGGTGCCCTTTTCCTACACCATGTGCAGTATTTGGAGAAACACTTGTGATCTTCTGAGCACAAACTCATGTCCCTTCTTCCTTCACGTGCATTTCCAGTTCAAGGCTTGTTTCCAATGCTACGGACTTCATGGCTCACTCCTCAACTTCTACCGGTCATATGGCATTTGTCTAAAAAAGTTTGGACCTCGAAGCAGAGATGTGTTACCTGCGAAGACTGTGCAGTGCTGTGCAAACCATTGCCTGATGGTAACGGATGTCCAGAGCATTTTATATCAAAATGAGGTAGGCAGCCAAATTTTAGTTCTCTCACCTGTGTTGCTATAGATGTGGAGTTACAGCACTGAGGTTACCTCAGCGTTACACCAACAAGAAGTGACAGCAGAAAGTCACCCAGCAGGAGAGTTTTGCAATTGGAATGGGTAAACAGATTATCTTTTGTTGTTCTTATCTGCTTATCCATTCACTGGTAATGTTATATAACCTACACCTGCACTCAGGTTTTGTTTAAACTTACAAAGGCAATATCCTTAAAGTCCTTTGCAAATAGGCTGAATGTATTTTGGGAAAAAAAAAAAAAAAAGAAAAAAGTTTAACACTTTTATACAGGGAAGGCAGACCAGGAGTAGAGCATGTTTGCTTGCTACTCAGTCCTTTCCACTATGGCAGATACTAGCATCAAATGGGTAGAGAGAGAAAGCTGTTTCTGAGGAGTATTTATTTCCCCCTTTTAAATGTTGCATTTGAATTGTGCATTTACAGGGAAAGTAACACAAAAGCCATGAAAAGCTTATTTTTTATAAAAGCTTCATCCTTTACAAATCTAGAAGGTACAGTAAGTGACTGCTGTATTTAGACCTTGTCCCTAGTTGTGCCTTTTGCAGGAGGTGTAAGAGAACGGCATATAATTTCAAATTACTGCAACAGAAGACAGTGGTTATTGCACTACTGACACATGTACTTACATACATCTTTCTGGCAAGGGAGAATAGCCTGCAGTATATCCACATTTTAAAGCCTTTTCCTACTGCCAGAGGATACAAAAGCATAATTAGGTCACAGAGTGCTTTAAGTGGTTTCTCTTAAATTATTTTCATATTTTGGTAGTTAAAATTAGCAAACAGTTTAAGATTTTAAGGTGAAAACTAGTCATTTGTGCTGTTTTCATAGCAAAACCAAAATCACCTCTTGTTGCAAGCTGAATTTCTTGTGGATCCTGTAAGAAAGAGTAAGAAATCAAGCAAAGGAGTGTGCAGACATCAGAGCTTGTTCTTGTACTTTCAGTAAAGCCTTCCATGAACCACAAAAAATACATTTGTAGCTATCACCATATGTTTGGCTTCTGCAGTTGCTGCCTGGCAAGAAATATTGTGCTAGCATATCTTTGGTAGTATTGTAAAAAATCACAAGATCAGTTTAGGAATATTTCAATGTTCATAATACCTTGTGCTTATTTAATAGGCTTATTCAGTGACCTTGGAGTAAACCCTGATCTCGACAGCTGGGAGGGGAATGGGGAAACACGGCTTTTGGAAGACGTGCAAGCACACCCCAGCCGGGCAGTGGAGAGGCCTGGCTGTTGGCCAAGGCTGGGGAACGTTTTGCTGACAAAGATGAGAAGTGCTGATGCCATTTTGCCCCAGCAAGGCATTAAAACTCTTTCTCCCTGCTACTGATGCCGCCATTTTCAAATGAAAACAAAGAGTATTTGTTCTGACGGGTTTAAAAACATACAGTTTGTTTTATATATAGCAGGAGTAAGTCTATTTATTTTCTCTTCTCTGTCAGACATGGTTCTCTTTGGGCTTATGGACATTCATGTTCAAAGCGGAGTTGTTTTCCCTTCTGTTTCCAGAGGTGGGGTTTTTTTGGGGTTTTTTTAAGCAGTTGTTCTTCTCTAACTGAACGTCAGCAGAAGTAAATCAGCTTCCACGTGTTTAGAAACAAAGGAACAATGAAACATTCAGCTAAGCTTGCCTCAACAGATTTTTTTTTAATATACTTCCAGGGCAATTTGCAACAGGAAAATTGCCAGAGAGCTCAGAGGATTTGGGAAGAGGAGTTCCAAGTAGCAATTGTGACTCCTTTGGGAGATTAGGGGCCAGAACCTCCCCTCACTTAAGCTCCTGAAAGTCATGCAACTGCCCAAACAGAGCTGGGAGAACTGTTTTCTTGCAGTGGTATGCTGAGAGCAAATCACCGTGATTAATGGGTCACTGTTTGTCAGCTGAACCACAGTAACTGGGAGCGTGACAGCTGGCTCCAGGTTTCTCAGTGGCGTAAGCAAAATTCAAGTGTGTAGCCACTCTGCTTATGGTCCTGGGAAGAGGTGGAAGAGCAAAATGGGACCAGGGCAAGCAGGTGCCAGGATTTTGAGAGTGAGTGCAGCTAAGGCTGGCAGCCCACAGCTCCCCGAGCTTGCTCCCGCGGGCAGCCACCCGCCCTGCTTGTAGCATCAGCAAGTCCTGCCTTGTCTTCTCAGCCTGTGGCAGTTGTGAGAGAAGACTTGTTATTGAAATCCCTGCAGCTAACAGGTTTCACACGATCATCCCCCAGGCTAACAGCAAAGAGCCAGGTAATGGAGGCCAACTGTCATTACGTTCCACTGCTCGTACATGCACTTCCCTAAATACTAGCTGGCATTTATTCGCAGGGGTCTCTTCTGACTGGAAGCACACAGCCGCTAATGAAGCTGGGGTCAGATTTTGGACCTTGAGAGCAATTTCCAGTCATGTGACCTGAAACCATTGAAAAATTATTAACTGACTCGCTCTAAGACACAAAAGAAATGACAGAGGCAGGGAGAGGAGGGCATCTCCTACACCCCATCAGTCAGCAGCTGCAGTTGCAATGTGGCATGAACACGTTTCCCCAGCAGTTTAGAGCAGAACATGTAGAAAGATACCAAATTTGTTTCAAACTGATGAAGGTAATTATTTTAGCAGGTGGAATGCAATCACATGGGCTGGAAAACACCCAAGCCGCTGATTAGCACCCTACAGAAAAGTCACAGAATCACAGAATGTCAGGGGTTGGAAGGGACCTCGAAAGATCATCTAGTCCACTCCCCCTGCCAGAGCAGGAACCTAAATGAGATCACACAGGAAGACGTCCAGGCGGGTTTTGAATGTCTCCAGAGAAGGAGACTCCACAACCTCCCTGGGCAGCCTGTTCCAGTGCTCTGTCACCCTCACTGTAAAGAAGTTCCTTCTGAAATTTAAGCGGAACCTTCTGTGTTCCAGTTTACACCCATTGCCCCTTGTCCTACCACTGGGCATCACTGAGAAGAGCCTGGCTCCATCCTCGTAAGTTACTGATTCAAGTCGCTTGGATCAGTAATGATGAGGGCTATTTGATTAGCTGCTGCTCAGCTCTGAGTGCAGAGTGCTACTCTTCCTGCCACGTTCAGCAGCTCTCCCACCATTTGCCCTTTGCACTGTGATCAGCCAGAGAGCCAAGCAGAAGCAGTGACAATCCCCAGCATCACTTCCTTCTGGTCTTTTGCCTTTCTTTGGGAGGAGAAGGATTCGGGTGCTTGGTGAAGGTGGGGAGACCGTTTGCCTTCAGCTGGCTGGACTGCTGGTGCAAGCAAATGTTTCCAAGAAAGCTAAGCTTACAGCTTCTGTTGGTGTTTTAAAATAAGACATTTAGGCTTCTGTGTTTTGCCACTACTAATTCAAAAAGAGAAGGTTAAAATAGATTTTATATGAAAGGCTGTATTCTTTACAGTTTTACATTTTAGTCAGTGTCTTCAAAATGTCACCTTCTTTTCCAGGCAGCATTGCCTTGTTACCACCTCTTCACAACTCATCAGATTTCTTTCTGCTCCTCAGCTTTGCACTTCAAGTAGCTTCCCCTTGCTTTCTTTACAGTATTCTGCATAATGTGCACCAGCTTTCAGTTTTCCTTCTTTTTAGATCCTTTTTCTCAGCTAACTAAAATGAACAGCCAACACCATAAACATTTGTGATTTTTAGTGGTACTATATAATGTAAAAACGAGGGAGGCACAGGAAGGAAGTACATATTTTTAGAAGAAAAAGAGGATGTTCTGAAAGTACCTGCAGAGAGAAGCTAGCAATGCTAGCAATGGTGTTAAAAAACTGAGTATGCAATGGATGAATACCTTTATGATCTGTATTTATCTGAGGAATGAATCTTGGCCTGATGGAGGAACTTTGGTCCTGACCACAAGGATCAGTCTGTTCTTAATTTAAGATGACAACATGACCACCTAAATTTAGTGTGAAGGAGACTTCTGTGTTCCTCTGGTGAGCAAAACCCAAACACCCCTGTGCTGGGCTGTAAGGTTGCACTCAACAGCCATGGTTAGAAGAGTACAGACTGACAACCTGGAAGAGACATTAGTCAGTGTGACGGTAGGGGTAGAAAATCCCAAGCAGAGGTTCATGTTACTATCACAAAACTGCCCTGCAAATGGGTGAGACCAACAGATTAGATACTAGACAAAGATGAAGGCAATTTGGGTCCCAAAATTCTGTTTAGCTCATGTCCCTTCAGCCTCAGCCTGCTACCCTTCCCAAGTGGCAAGTTGTGCTGGGTACCTCCTCAGGTGTGGCATCAAGACGGCCATGCCTAGCACTGGCTGTTAGAATTAAAAAAAAAACAAAACAAACAAAAAAAAATCTGGATTGTTTAAACACAAGAAGAGACCTGTGGCTCTCCCACCAACCGAGCTCCTGCTAATGATGCCTACTGTACAAATACTGTGCTCAGCAGAGGGGTGGGCTCTGAATAATGCCAATTGATTTCCTTCCTTAAGGTGCATGGTTTGCAGCAGAAGCCTCAGAAGATACTTCCTTTCCAGTCCTTATTTCCCTTTGCAAAAGCTGTGGTCAGGACCCTGCTGTTCATTCTGGGAACCCTGTGCTTCCTTCCCACATCCCACCTCCACTGTGCATCCTAGAGAGATGTCTGCTACCCGGCACCTCTTGCCCTGAGGCAGGGCAGGGCACGTTTCCACCTCAGCTAAGGCTAAAGCAATGTAAAGAGGCCATGATAATTAGTCCCTACAGATCTGCTGTAACCTCCACCTGGGACGTTATCAGCAGCTCAAGCTGCCCCTCAGGCACCTCCCTGGGCACCTCCCCGGGCACCTCCCCAGGCGCTCCCAGGAGAGGAGGGAGCTTGAACCAAGCCAAGCCCAGCTTGTCCCTGGATTTAACCAAAACCTCTTGGCCTCCACAGCAAAAAAAACATGCCTTGAAGTACCTCAGGGAGTGGCCCACAACGGCACATCCTGAGGCAAGTGGCCAAGAGGCAGCGCTGACTAAGGCCACAGAAAACAACACACGAGCTTCCCGGCAAGGGCTGGGCCCAGCGCCCGCACC